>NW_020209254.1:402150-426560 GCF_003025095.1 Trichoderma harzianum CBS 226.95 | reverse complement strand
AAAAAAAGCAAAGAAAAGCAGGGAGGGAGAAGCTCCCGGGATGGCCATCATAGCTTTCCCCTCCCCCCTTTGCGATTGATGATGGGGAGCTTGATATCTGATGGCTGGATATCTGTGATTCCCACGCCTCCATGCTCCCCAATTGAAGCCCCGTATTCAACAACCAAGCTTCCCGCACATGTCTGCCGCATCCAAGATTCACTGGGGATCGCTTACTCCACTGTACGTGGCACTGAAAATGCCGGTACCTGCACTGGCCTTGACCATCTCGGCGATGGCGAATCCGACACAAATATCAACAGAGGGTCGCACGCAGGGTCAATTCCGGCAGGGCGAAGGTGCGATCGCTGGTGAAGCTGCTATGGCACGAAAGAGTCGCTTGTCGGGGTCATGCACAGCGCTTGATGCCTCGCCATACGGCAGATTGAGGAAGCTGGAAGCAAATTGTCAAATTGTCACGTCTGCGACGCGGTCGGTGGTTGAGGAGACGCGGCAGACGCGAAACCACTTTAACAGGCCCTTTCCTGCCTGAGGCGCCACAGCCACAAGCAAAAAAGCGGCGGGCAGCCCCACGTGATGCGGGTGTGGCTTGCGCTTGGGCGGGCAACTGGCGGGCGGGTGTGGCTGGTAGCTGAGCTCCATATTCCAGTGATGTGCATTACTGGGGACGAGACATGGCCAATCACCCTCGACCACAACTTTGGAGCTGGTGAACCTGCAAGGCCTCCAACCCGACGGGAATCGTGATATCCGACAAGGCTACCCAAGGCTTCCAGACGTCGCCAATGCTGCGGACGCTGTGATCGAAGGGCCGGGCAAAGCAAAGCAACTCTGTCCAGTACAGCAACACCAAGTGGCGGCCACCAAGGACGAAATTAAAGGGGGAGCCAACGCCGAGGAGGACGGCAACGACGTAGCCGCAAAGTGCTTCTTTGGGCTCAGAACGCGAAGATGACGGAAATACTGCACAATGCCCCAATTGTGCTGGACAACGGCTCGGGCACCATCCGCGCTGGTTTCGCGGGGGAGGATCTGCCCAAATGCTTCTTCCCCTCGTGGGTCGGCCGGCCGAAGCACCTGCGAGTCCTGGCCGGCGCGCTGGAGGGTGATTTGTTTATAGGGAACAAGGCGTCCAACGAGCTAAGGGGGCTGCTCAAGATCCACTACCCGCTGGAGCACGGCGTCGTGACTGATTGGGACGACATGGAGCGAATTTGGGAGTATGTGTATGGCGAGGGGCTCAAGACGCTGAGCGAGGAGGTTTGTCCACAAACAAAACAACCACAACAGTGACGGAAGAGAAGAGAGGCCGCTGACATCCACCGCAGCACCCAGTTTTGCTGACAGAGCCTCCTCTTAACCCCCGGAGCAACCGCGACACGGCCGCCCAGATCCTGTTTGAGACGTTCAACGTCCCCGCGCTGCACACGTCGATCCAGGCCGTGCTGTCGCTATATGCCAGTGGCCGGACGACAGGCATCGTCCTCGACTCTGGCGACGGCGTGTCGCATGCGGTGCCTGTCTACGAGGGCTTTGCCATGCCCAGCAGCATACAGCGGATTGACGTTGCGGGCCGAGACGTGACCGAGTATCTACAGACGCTGCTGCGCAAGAGCGGCTACATCTTCCACACGAGTGCCGAGAAGGAGGTTGTTCGACTGATCAAGGAGAGTGTGTCATATGTGGCGCACGACCCTAAGAAGGAGGAGAGGGACTGGATCGGGGTGAAGCCCAATGAGAGCAAATTTGCCGAATACGTCTTGCCAGACGGCCACAAGCTAAAGGTGACTTTGGTGGCTCTTTTTTCCCTACCCCTTTACTGTATACTGACCCTTTTCAATAGATTGGCGCTGAGCGATTTAGAGCTCCTGAGATTCTGTTTGATCCCGAAATCATCGGCCAGGAGTATCCTGGTGTGCACCAGATTGTGGTTGATGCCATCAGCCGCACTGATCTGGATCTACGAAAATCGCTCTACAGCAACATTGTCCTATCCGGAGGCAGCACGCTGACAAAGGGCTTTGGAGACCGACTCTTGACGGAGCTACAAAAGCTCGCAGTCAAGGACATGAGGATAAAGATCTTTGCGCCCCCGGAGCGTAAATACTCTACATGGATCGGAGGAAGCATTCTCGCTGGCTTGAGCACCTTCCGCAAGGTAAGCGGCCCGTGGATCTGACTGAGCAAGTTGATGTGCGTTACTAATAAGTGAGATAGATGCTGGTGAGCATTGATGATTGGCACGAAAACCCAGATATTATCCACACAAAATTCACATGATTCACGAAATGGAAGCGGGCGTATCGGCATAAAGGAGAGCGAAAGTCGTCTTTTTCATGTCTGGCTGCTTTGGTTCAAGAGAGCGCGCAGTAATATTAAACATTTCTCAAAGATGGGCCGTAGCTGACACGGCAGGTCTGGCAAAATTTGCTCCAGTACCAAAGGAGACCAAAGAATAAAAAAGGGGGGGGTAAAGAAGAGAGAGAGAAAATGACGATATTTCCCAGAGGTTAGAAGTCAGCTGGTGGGTGTACAACTAATTTTCTTTTTTTCCTCTTCTTTCTCACGAAAACAAAGAACTTGGTTTATGATACAGAGAACGGGAGGGATTCTTTTACAGGGAGCGAGCGGGCATTAGACCGAGGGAGTTGTAGGACTTTGTCTGATTACCTAGATGAAGGGAGCCTAATGATACCCCGATTTGCAGTTGATGGTTGGATTGGGGCGGGTTGAGTGATGATGGTTTATGTAGTAGCTGGAGGGGGCACTTTTTTGCACTCTGTAACATGTGTTGATAATTTATGAGGTTATGCTGAGTTGAATGACGGTTTTCTTTTTCTTTTTCTTCCTCTTCTTTTCGTTTCGCCTTTTTGTGTTTTGGGGAAAGGTTTGTATGTGACTTGTGCGTGGGCGGAACAGCATCAAGTCCTTTGATAGAATGGTTTCGTGGTCTAGTTGGTCATGACATTTCGTTAACAGTTTAGTTGACACCACCGAAAAGGTCCCCGGTTCGAGCCCGGGCGAGATCACTATCTTTTTTTGGAGTCTTGCTTTCCATCTTCTTCTTTTTGGTCTAATATATTCTCAGCTACTCGACGATGCAGATAAAAGATGAGGCTGTTGGTGAGCCAAGTTGCGTGTGGATGGTTCATGAGATGCTGGATGCACTTTCACTCAACTCGAAACTCTGTTGATCAGAGCAGCTGCCACTCAGTTGAATAGCTGCTGCATCATCTTCTCTCTACACGCATGTAAACCTTCCATTGTTAAGTTATGGCGACGTGTTTTGCTTTCTATTTCTCTCTTCTTCCTCTCCTCTCTTGTACATACATTCTTTGCCCCGCCTTCATCGTTATCTTTCTTCTTAGGATTATAGTTGAACTATCCAAAAGATTTTAGAACGTTTCATCGCAGGTGAGCCACAAACTAATAATGATTTAGAAACAGTCTGTGAGTGACTGACACCTTCAGACATGGCCCCTCACGCTACCGACGAATCGCATTCCCATACAAACGGGAACACGTCGGCGCCGCCTAATGGTCCAGGAGGAGATGACCCAGATTCACGCGCTCGGAGATCACGCGCTCGGAGATACGCTAACGCACTGTCTGCTTTGGAGGCGGGGGGGATATCTCGTGCAATAAGAGAAGAAGAAATAAGACGACGATTTGAAGAAGCGAGAGAAGTAGAACTCAGACAACGAGCAGAAAGACGACGAACAGAAAGAGAAGAAGAATTCAGACGAGAAGCAGAAAGACGACGAGCAGAAGAAGAACAAGAAGACCAAAGACGACAAATAAGAGAAGAACTAGGACGACAAATAGTAAGACGGCAAATAGAAGAAGCAAGACGAGGACGAGGAGCAGAAAGACGAGGAGTAGAAAGACGAGGAGCAGAAGGACGAGGAGCAGAAAGACTACGAGCAGAAAGAGAAGAAGAATTCAGACGACGAGCAGAAGAAATTCAAGATCAAGAATTCAGACGACGAATAGAACAAATTCAAGAAGACCAAAGACGACAAATAGAAGAACAACTAAGACGACAAGAAGAAGAAGCAAGACGAAGACGAGGAGGCCCTCTATCACGATCTCGTTTCCGTGCTGAGAGGCTGGGGGCCTCGGAGCAACGTCACCGTGAGCCACCTGATAGTCCAGAAGAATATCGCCCAAATTCACGTCACCATGAGCCGCCTAATGGTCTAGAAGTCCATCATCCACGCCCACATTCAGGCCGGGAACCCGGTAACAGACTGTCTTCTACGGACAGAGGGGCGATATCTCGTGCAATGAGACAAGAACAAGATCGACGAGCCCGTTTACGAGCCCGTTACGCAGCTTTGCCAGCTCAGGCGCTGGGAAGCTCGAGGCAACGCCATCATGAGCCCGATGCTATGGGAATCGATGACCCATCTTGGATAGAGCAACGCTTACAGGAACGCATGTGGCGCGAGTTCCCTGTTCCCCCTGAGCCAAATCAGCGTCCAAGACAAAACGGTATCAATGGCATAAATGGAAATCAGCGCCCGAGACTCAACGGTATCAATGGCATAAATGGAAATCAACGTCCGAGACAAAACGGTATCAATGGCATAAATGGCGTAAACGGGCATTCCCACGAGGGCGAGGAAGCTAGCCAAGATGAGCACTCGGACGAGGATGATAAAGATGCGTCAGGCCAACCCATGGAGCAACTGAACATAAATGGCGGACATGAGGATCCCGACGAGAACGACGGCCATGAGCAACGAGACACGGGCGAGGCGGGTCATCATAGAATATAGAAGTGGCATAGGAGCACTATCACGAAGGTATCTGAGACTTTGAGAACTTGGTGGACAGGATCTTAGATCTTGCAGAGCGCCTCAAAATGTACATGTGGTCTTAGAGAAGGTCACCACGTGATGAATGATGGGTTCAAAAGAGAAGAGACGAGACTGTCGTCGTCATGGAGAGAATGCTCGCGGAGGCATTTGATTCGGTGTCAATGGATATCTTGCCTCCCCGCCGAGACGCCGTGGTAGCGCTTTGTCGACGGAAACCTGTTTGATGGTTTGCAGTCAGCGAATAGGGTCAAGGGGAAGGGTTCCTTTGTTGGATTCTTTCAAGCGGTTATTGGTTTTGGTTCGTCTTGTCCGACATTGGTTATGATGACACAGGATTGATTGGTTCTTGGGCAGAGAGTTTTGTTTGTCTATTATTGCAGCCTGTTGAATACATTTCCTTTTTCGGCATTTGTATAGTCTTTCAGCGGTAGGCAGAATCAGAGATTGCTTACGTCTTCTCATCTTTCTTTGTTCCTGCTTTATTCCTTTGTTTCTTCCTTTGTTTCTTCCTTGTTTCCTCTCATTTTTCTCTGCTTCTATCTCTCTCCATGCTTTTATTCTTTGCCTATATAAACCGTTCATTTGCCCCTTTCCGAGATGAATCTACAGATAATCACCAGAGGTTTCGACATCACAAGTAAGATTCAAAAGTCACACAGAAAGAACCTGCACTAACGGATATATGCCAGATACGACTCTTCGCCCACAGCTTAGATTGCTTCTCTGATATTCACTAAGACACAAATCGGCGCCGTTCAGGGAGCCAAGAGGATTCTGTGAAAATGGCAGACGCACACGAGCAGCCCGAGAGCTCCCCTGCATATTCTGGGACTATCAGGCTCAATAAGAGAGAGCTTGAAAAAAAGGTCGACACATTTTTGGACGAAGACGAGGAGGAGTACAACTCTAGGAAGAAAGCTTTCCTCGATATTATTCGGGAAGAGACCCACCGTGAGGGTAAGAATGAGCAGGAAATCCAGGTCCATATATATGCGGCCGAATATATTATGGCGATAAGGCGCCATAGTCGAGCTAGCTACCTCCGCCTCGAACTTCAAGAAAAGAGGAAGATCGAGAACGAGAGGATTGAGAACGAGAAAGCCGAGGAGGAGGAGACCGAGGAGAAGGAGACCAAGGAGAAGGCCACCGCGGTCAGAGAGAAGGCCATCGAGGCCAGTGAGAAGGATGTGAAGATCATGGCACCCACGGCTGCAATAGGCAAGAAACGAGATTTCATGACCTATGGGGAAGCTTCAGAAGCGGCCGGGCGTAAGAAAGCTCGCGTGGGTATGAGTAACGAGGAAATCCAGGTCAAGGAGGTGCCAGCCACGAGAGAGCCAAACAACGACCTAGGCGTCACGCACCAAATCTCGTACCCGGCTGTCCTCGAGAAGTTCGACATGTTTTGGTACCAGGAAGCTGATAAGCTCCGAAAAGCCGAGATGGGAGTTCTCGCCAGGGCAAAGAAGCTGGTTTTGGACGAGTTCACCCTCTTGAGGGATGATACACCTCAACCGAGCGATCGTTCGACCGTTGCCAGAGGAATAATGAAGCTACATCAACATAAAGAATTTCGGGATTATAATACCGATGAGTTAATGAGGTATTTGTATACCCTGGTGTAGAGCACGGTAAACTTGAGCTTGTACAAGAGTTTTAGTCTGTCGACTCATGGAAGCACGATGACTGCTTACACAAATGTTATCCCACTCTGGGTCAATTTAGTCTATTTAGTCTAGTTACTGCAAGAAAATTCTCGCTTATACAATTGACAAGTCGGTGACATGTAATCGGCCCTCCCTAGTTCACTTACTACATGTTGAAGACGCTCATACAGCATCTGCTTACAGGTAGTCTCTCACTTACAAAGAAATGGGACGTTAAAGCTCGTTGCCCTACTAATTACTAGATAGTCTGCTTCTACATAGATGCATTCAATAGGATACAGCATTGTGCTATGCATACATCGGTTCAATATCATCAAAACTATGTTCTGGGTTATGAATCAGGGATCGATAGCCGTAGCACTTGAAGGAAAGCGAAAAATCCTCCTCGTGTTTCCCCTGTATACCTGTGATGGGCTGTATTTCACAGATATTGCTAGCATCTGATCAATGCATAGCCATAGGTACAGAGATTATACTAACCACAAGACAGCTATTGCACGTAGCGCTTTTCCTATCTCCAGGCTGAATCCTATGGAAGGCATCATCCCATTCCTCTTGTCCGCCGCCTTGTGCGGCTGTCTGGTACAGGGCAGTTTCTTGATTCTGTATCCGGATTTGCGACGTTCAGCAGCTTTAGGGCCGATCACTCATTGCTTGTACCAGAAGCGCGACTTCGAACCCATACTTCAGCGTTTTGTGCGCTCAATGCAACAATATTGCGGTAGTTGCCCGACCCGCTGCCCACAGGGAAGGGGCCCAGTTATCACGATCTGCTACATTGACGTCTGTATGCTTAAATCTGTTCAGAACATGTTCAATGCAGTGTTCAAATGGAGAGAGGCTGCTAGATGAATTGGCACACGCTCAAACTTATCCTTTACCTCAATCGCTGCATCCGCCTCAACTAAAGCTCCAACACCACTATTGTTCCCAGCTTTACATGTGAGGACTGCGATGATGTAAGTTGTCAAACAAACAATTATAGGTAATATTTCTTCTTCACCCTTTTCTGACTTGTATCTCGGTATTTACATATAGCCAGTATTGAATGACGAATCTCTCGGCGTTCTATATCTAAATATGTCGTGTCCAAACCCTTTGTCCATCTCTGGTTTCAGGTATAGCACGTGCTTAGTCTTTCAGGCGTAGAGAAACTCGGTGATTGGTTATTTCTTGTCTTTCTTTGCGCTCCTTTGTTTCTTCTCGTCTTTCTTTGTTCTTCTTTTTCTTTGTAATTTTATCCTTTGCTCAAGTATTTAAACAGCTCATTCCTCCCGCCTTTCCAAATTGGACCCACACATAACCAGCACAGAATTTAATATCGCACAAAAGACTCCAAAGGTAATATAGAAAAGAAATTGCTGTCAAGAGATATACTGGCTAGCTATACCCTTTGGCCTAATTATATAAGTTATAGTTTAGATTACTTTTCTAACACCTACCAGGACATTCACCAACGCGTCTTACCGAGCAAGAAGAGGGTTTCGCCAAGATGGCAGACGCACACGAGCAGCAGCACAAGGACTCCAATGCAGAAAATAAGGTTTCCATGACCAACGAGAAAACATTAAGAGACAGATTCGAAGAAGTCAAAGACATGGCCAAGAGAGTCATGACCAACGCTAAGATTTCCAAATTCGAGAGAGAGGCTTTCGAATCCAAGTATGAGTCCTTGGAGAAGGCTCTCAAGTTGGAGAAGGCTCTCAAGTTGGAGAAGGAGGTCAATGAGGAGATTCTTAAGGCCGAGAAGAAGATAGCTGAGCTGAAAAATGAAGCTTACGCCGCTATCATCAGGGAAGAGGCACGCAGTATGGGTATGACTGACCAGCAAATCCAGAACAGAATACTGGATATCAAATTAAAGGTGGCCTTATACTGCTCGAGTAGACTCTTACCCCCCGGCGTCTTGTTGATATAAATAGGAGAAGGATATGCTCCGCAAGGGCGTAATGTGTTTGAGGATCTTGAGGTGGACAAGGATCGACAAGGTACGCGGGATGATTATTGACTCGGTGCTTTTGATGAGGAGGCTTATGGAAGCACGATGACTAGAAGAAAGCAATTCTCACTCTTGGTCTATCTAGTTTATGAATTGCAAGAAAATTCTCGGTTCTACGATTGGCAAGTGGATGAGCTGTAAACTGTCTTTGTATTTCACAGTACCCTACAGGAGGGGATGTTGGTGAATAAGCTTGCTTGTTTATGCTTCAACCAGTTTTCTGTATTTTACTCAACCTTTGTTTTTTCTTTCGTTTTCCTGACGCCCTCGTCTTCCGCCAGTAACTGCTGCTACCTACGCGAGTCTTCACATACCTGCCTACGTTGGTATGTAGTAGCTGCTACTGCCTCTCCCTTTGCCAATTATCGTATTAAATTTGGAACGCGGGATGTTGAGGGAGCCAACTAGCACCTCGAGGTGCTGAGTGTCGAGATCGAGGAGCTATTCAGCCTTGGTGAATAGTAGAATTCTACTGAGTCACGATTATCTGGTGTAGGGTAAGTAGTACATGTAATGTTTGACTCACTTTGAGGGGTAGCTTGTGATGCTTCAGACGAGCGCACACGCCTATAGTGGCAATCATTAGAACAAGAAAGTAATGGTAGCAAATCGTCTCAATCATGGTCACAATAGAGGGAAGTATAGTATAGATTGTTCAGCGAGTAGAATGTGTTCGCATTGATTTAGCATTATCAACTAATGTATCTCTCAAGTAACTTTTCCGCTTAGCTTCTCAAAGCGGCATCCATTCCGTGCTGCTTGATTCTGCTCCAAAAGACTCCAATTCAATTCAATTCCCAGATAGCCTATAAACCAGGCGGGTATATTCGTAATCGTAAATCCACCACACCAATTTGTGTGTGTTTTTTTGTGTTGTGTATATATCAAAATCGCTCTCCCAAAGGCTTCCAGTGCCGTGCCATGTCCTCAACGCCAGTTTTTGCTTATGTATGTTTTTGGTTTTTTGAGTCCAGTTATATCCTCAGCCAATAGTAGGTATGTAGATAGATGGATAGGTAGACATCTCATCTACTTCCGCGAGAATGAGCCGCTCACACGAGACGCCCACATCTTCGCCTTCTCGCCAACAGAGCTCGCACTGCTACCCGCGCTCGACACGCTGCTGGCATCGCTAGGCTTGCGGTTGTAGACGTTGCCCGCACCGCCGCGGCCGACGTGGCCCCGCGATGGGTTCTGGTTGCCGGGGGTCTCGAGGGAGCGCAGCAGAGCGGGCTGGAGCTGGTCGGCCTGGTGGACGTTGCCCGCGCCGCCGATGCCAGAGAAGAATCGCTGGTTGGGGAGCTGGCGGGATGCTGAGGAGGAGGCGGAGGATGATGATGTGGGAGGGAGGGCTGAGGAGCGGACAATGTTGCCGGCGCCGCCGCGGCCGGATCTGATGTAGTTGTTCTGGGAGGGGGCGGACTCTGTGAAGACGTAGTTGACGGGCATTGTGTCGGTTTGGTTGTTTTTGTTTGTGTTGATTTGTGTGATGATTGTGTGTGTGTTGTATGTAAGTGTTGTAGCTTGATGGTGTGGTAGCTCAATGGGTTGTAATTGATATCGTCAAGGTTCAATTCAAAGAACAATCAGTTCAGTAACAGAGTAAACAAGATGGTAAATCTCTTCGTGTCTCAAGCAGTCAACAGTGAAGAGGCCCTCCCAACCTCTTATACCAAACTGCCCCCCCCTTCGTCTCCCCCAAATTACCAAATCGATTCCACCATCAAGGTCACACAACCAGGTCCCCTCAAAACGCCAGCAAGTCACCAGACCAAAAACGCATCCGGCACTAATGACCAACCGCAAAATTAATTTTTCAGCGAGCCTCAATCCTTTCTCCGGCCTTCTCTGGCTTCCCCCCTTGCCTTGTCTGTGCTGTTTTTGTTGCCCCTGGCTCCGCACCGCTGGTTCCGCCTGCTGATCCATTTTCTGGAACATGCCACCCAATCCCGTGCTGCTGCTAGTTTTTTTTCTTCGTTTTTTTCTTTTCTTTTTTTTTTTCCCCCGCAAAACGCTATGCTCAAGCCGGGCTGGTTTGATGGGACCAAGACCCATCGATCCATGAAGAACAAGCCCTTCCATGGCCTTGCCACTATACTTGTACCTAATTTCCAAGCTTTTCTCGGCCACTCACGTCCGCTGGTGCTCCTCAGGTGGGCAATTTTGGGACTGAAGCGGGACTGCGCCCCTCCCGCCAATATGCGCACTTAACCAAGTGATCTATACGCGAGATATACCCGTCCTCACCACACATTTAACATGGGCAGAACGAGTACATGTGTTGTAGTTATGACTTGGATGAGGTGGCCAGATCCGACCGGAGCTCAGCGAGTTGCGCTGGTTTTTCGCTTCCCAGCCCACAGCGCCTTACAGCGGCCATTGAAACGTTCCAGGCCACTAAAAATCCCCCTGTGCTGTAGCGCTGCGGCCGGAGCCTCCTGGTGACCCGATGGCGTGCGTCACGCGGGCCCTTCAGCGAGTTTTCTGTAGGTAATGAGAATGCCCGAAGCGGTTTCGTTTCTTTTTTTCTGCAGCGATTTTTTTCCTTTTTTTCTTGGGAGCTGAGCTTGGACTTGTACCGTTGCAGCCAACACACCTGAACCCCCAATTGCCGCGAGTAAGCTGTGCAGTGCTGTGCTGTACGTGTGTACTTCGTATTTGAGAATACGCACCTGTTGTAGTAAATTGCGTGCACGTTTTTCTGTTACTGTTACATTCTTACCTAACCGCTCGTAATAACCAATTGTCAAATGAATGACTCCAACTCCATCCCACTCAATTCAATTCCCCCTCATCCAACCGCCAAACCACGAGGCCTGCAATTGACGACATTCATTAGGCCATCTACCAAGTCAATGATCCAATTCCCTCTCCCTACAGCATAATGTTTGTTTCCTTGCGCAGAATTAGGTAAGCGTAATGGCTCGACAAAAGACGGTGGCATCATCACGAGGTGCAATTGGGTTTTTTTTTCGCTCTCGGCGCCTTTTGCGTCATTCCCGTGGCCACATGAGCACAATGGCAAGCTACCTCTCAGGGGCGATTTTCCCAGCTTTCCAGCCAACAACTTTTTCCCTTTCCATCAATTCCAAACACTTCGCTTCTTTTCGGCCCGCCGGCTCGCCATGCGCATCGCAAATTGTTAATCCCGATTTGATTTTCCAACTTTTCAATTTCCATCTGCTGCTTCTGCCGCCTTCTGCGAGCTTACCTGTACCTTTTCCTTCCCTTTCCGTTTCCGCACTCACACTCACACTCATCTGGCCTGACCCTGGCATGACATGACACCTCGCCTGAGGAAAATCCGATCGGAGTCGCCATGCCGGTATTCTTACTTCATTGTCTTTTTTACTAATCCGAATATGACTCTTCTAATCACCTAGCTTGTTTGCATTGTTTAAGCTGGGAGATGCAAATCGACAATCCCGAAATTCCAATTCCCACCGGTGCAACGCGTTAATGACGTATCGGTGACTTGCACCCAATGGAGCTGCCGACGATCGCCGCCCCTCTTCCGAACTGATGACTGACTGACTTTGACAGACAGACCAGGGGGATCCAGCGCCAAACAGCTTCGATGGATCGTCATCATCATCGTCTTGCCGGCCGATGCGGATGCCAATCCCAATGTTAATTGTCGGATGCATCGTTACCCTAGCGTAAATCAATGTTACCGTACCACGAGTCTATCATTCGCGCGCAGGGCTCAAAACTCCAATCAAGGAAAAAATGCCATTCCATCGTGAGGTTACTATATTCGTCACTATCCTAGACGGTCATATTCATATCCTCGAACCCTATTCTTCGACTCATCCAACATCATCCGATACTCATCATCCGTCATCCAGACCATTCATCAGCTCTCAAAGAGTCGGTATTTATCCTGCCATCTAGCAGATAGCAATAACAGTGTTGCCCCTCCTCCATCACAAAGAGGAGTGGTAGTAGAAGAAGAAAAAAGGAAAAACGCATAAAAAAAGAGAAATGCTAGATGATCCCAGTAAACGTACATCCCAACGCCGAATAGCAAAAGTCGTAAAAGTGCTACCAGTCCGCCCCCCTGAATAGCCAACCCAAACACCATACAATGAGTCCAGCCAGGCATTGGCCATGACAGACCCGTCAGAAGTTTTCCAAATTTTGTTTTGTTGAAAAGAAACGAAATGCCCATGCGGACAACGTACAAGCCACTTCAAGGGCCGAGACTCATCCAGGCGAGTCCTGTACATAGAGACCCGATGATGATGACTGTGACGATGCCCGCTCCGGCCTTGTCGCCCGCCGTCACGGGCGTCACCGGCCTCAGGAAACTGTTCGGGTTGCTGCCGGCGTTGGGATTTCCCTTGGACGTACCACCCGTGTCGTTGGTGACGGGGACGTGCGCCGTACCGATGAGGAGCGATGACACGGCGCCCACAACGTTCATTTCTTGGCCTGCTCCGGTTCGACCATCGTATTGACCCGTGTTCCATTTAAGTCCGCACTGGCGCCCCAGGGCACCGCCGGTACATTGCTTGATGGCCGCCTGCGCCGATGTCTTGAGCACAGGCAGAATTTTGGGAGCCAAGAAGGGGGCCAGCTGTGTCGTGGTGGCATACCATCGGTGGATGTAGCCCTTGAAGGACACCATGTCGGTACTGCAAGTGTTGACGCTCTCGCAAGACGGCTCGTATGCGATGCCCTTGGGGAAAAAGGTCTCGAGGCCGTGGTCGACCAGCTTCTCCAGTCTCGTCTTCCATACATCGCTTTCGGTCTGCTGGGGGGTTAGCTGTTGAACGTTCGGAGCGACATTGCTATTTTGATCATGTAGGGTCTAGACCTACGTGGTTGTACATGTATGCTGTGCCAAGAACCCATACTGCGCTGTTGTACGAAAATTCGGCCTTGTTGATTTCAGTGCAGTTGTTTGACACGTCTGCGCCGTCGTAGATGGCATAAGTATCGTTGTCCAAGAATCCTATCTTGGTCATCCAGTCCCACGTGTTGTCAGCCCAGTCGGAATACGTCTTGTTGCCGGTGTAGCGGGCCAGGCGCGCTCCCAAATTGAAGAAACAACCATTGGCAATACCTAAGGAATGTGTTAGCCGCTATCACGATACATGTCCCGGCAGACTCGACATGATGCCGCGCTTACTGTTCTTGTAGCTGTATCCGGGATTGGTCGGCGGGATCTGCCAACGGATACCACCGCCGCAGGTGCCATCGTGGCGATCGGGACTGGCCTGGGTGTTGAAGACTCCCTGGGCCAGGGCCAGCCAACCGGGCCTATCAGCGGGAGGGTCTGGGAACTTTTCCTCGGCGGCCAGCATAGCCGTCATGCCCCAGAAACCTTGGTCGTCGTTACCCAGCGAGAGAGTAACGTTGGGGGGCTGGAAGTCGTCGTTGGGGCCCGTCTGCCACTGAATGGCCTGCATGACGAGGTCGTTGTAAGTGGTGTCGTTGGTCAAATACCAGTAATCGATCAGTGTCCCCCACATGGCACCGCCTTCCCACCAGTAGTAATCACCAGCAGGAGGTGGTCCGGGGAGAATACCTGGGGTCTGGCCAGATTCGTTTCCGTGGTAGTACTGCAGCATATCCCACGCGACAGTGCTTGCTGTTTTCTTAATGTCGCCTAGCGAGGAGAAGAGAAGAAAAGACATTAGTTACCAGCATCGTCAAGACAAAGGGAGGGCGCATGCTCACTGGTCGAGGAAATAGAGAATGGGCTCTGCTGTGCGACGGCCATATCTGCCACAGAGAGAAGGGCGGCTATGGCGCCCGGCCGAAAGAATGATCTCATGATACCGACGCCAGGTTTTACGAGTTAAAAACAACAGTTGGTCGGTGCGTCAACCCAAGCATAAGAATCCAACGAAGGATGGCGCAGTAGCGAGCGCGAAGTCGAGTAAAAAGGCTGTCGTGCGATGCAATGCAATGCGATGCGATTCGGTTCCGGTTCGATTTGCGTGAGGGTGAGATGCGGATTTGCTTACGAGTGCATCTAGTCGGGTAACGAGGGAAAAAAAAAAATAGCGAGCGAGCGAGGGAGGAAGCGAAAGTGGATGGATGGAGGGCGGTTCCTCGGCTGCAGGTTCGCGAGCGAGAGCAGCAGAAGCCGAAGAAACAGACGATGGTGAAGAATGAAGATGATGATGAAAGAAGAAAAGAGTGAGAGTGAGAGCGAGAGTGAACCGGCACACCGGGAAACAGGCTCAAGATGTCAAGACAAGACAGACAAGGGGGGCCGCAGTGCGTGTGTGTGTTTGGTTGTCACTTGGACTTGGGACGATTGAAGATGTGAGGTGTGAGAACTGGGGAATAAACTGGAGCGGTGGCGCAAAAATTGGTGATGGGCTGGCGCTACTTGCTGGAGGGCAGAGGGATTGGCATGTTTGATGTTACGCCGGCCGGTACCACTGCCGCTCATGACACGTGCAAAGATACCTGGGAGGGCATGCCGGTTGGCCGGGTAAAATGAGCGAGAATCCTGTATTCTACGAGTGCCATCTGGGCTGTGCTGTCTTTGTTAGATACCCATACAAAAACAGACTTCTGCCCGGTGAGATTGTTATTTTGCTAGGCCTCGTATCGTCTGTCTGTCTGTCTGCGTGTCTTTTACGGAATACGGGCGGGCTTTGATGCGGAGAAGCATGGCATGGCAGGGCATGGGACGGGCGATATGCGCAAGCAATATGCATGGGACCCAACAAGCGCCGAGTTGGGCCATTCTCTGCCTCGTTGTATTTCCATATCTGGCAGCTGCGGCGGCGATTTGGAGGGAGAAGAAATAAATACGAAGTCCGGAATGGGTGGGATAATAATGGAGTTGCTCTGCTCTGGCCCATACAAAAATGAGAGTGACGGCAGAGTCAAATACGCAATGCTACTGGACAAGGTTGGCTTGAAGGTTCATTCGGCGGCGCACGTATTGGCTGAAGCTGGGCCTTTTGCTATTTTTGGAGACGGCCCGTTTGGAGTGTCGGTATGTACTTTGTACATACAAGTAGGATGTAAGCAGCAGCAGGCTTTTACATGGATCTCATCACTCTCACCACTACAACAAAACAGAGTGTCAGCAGGTATCACTTCTCTCTGCAGTACATGCCTTGATCAGCCCAACAACGTCCGTCAGTCACGATATGCCAAACCACATCGTCGAGTGATCTCTTGGCCCTTTCTTGGCCCGCCTCAAGCCCGCTGCCACGAGATCTCGCCAGCGTTAGCGCTCCATGATTTGCTGCCCTGATTCCACCCTGGCCCGCCATCCTCCAAGGGTTCCTGCGCCTCTGGGCTTTTTAGGCTGGAGCTAGAGCATCCACTGCCTTTTGAGCGTCTGTGCTCAACTACGAACTGTGCTACCAGACAGTCAGTATTGTGTGAACGCTACAGTACGCGGAACAAGCAAATGGTGTGTACTTGTTCCAGAGTGCAGAGCAATGCGTAGCTTCATGTACCTACCATACTTAACCTCGTCTGGTACCTCTGGAGACCACGGAATAGGACAGACGATCAAGTATGAGTACTGTATGGAGTATGGAGCAAACTGATTGACTGATTACGAGTCAAACCAACGCGACAATGGCCACAATACACCGCAAATGATTCAATCCCTCAAAATCACTCTGTAGATCCAAATGGGACACACCTGCACCCCATATTTGGCAGCATTTCTGCAATCCATAGCGCCCATTGCTGAGCTGAAAATCAGCCACCGCCCAGCATGCCGGTGAGCGTTTTGGCGTTCCAGACCATCGGGCCGCCGATATTCCGGTCGCAGCTCCCCCAGCCAATCACCATCAGCCTTGGCAGCAAGGAAGCGAATTGGAGACGTGTCCAGCTGTGGTTTCTACAGTAAGACGTTGATATTGATGCCATCAAACCGGTGCTTTCACATGCGCCGTTGCCCGCCACGCCTTGCACAGGACTTGGTTGAGGCCGAATCGTGATTTCGACACTGCGCACGCCTCCATTGGATCGAATTGAGCTGTTGGAGTGCCGCGGGTCGACAAGCTGCAGCTTCCGTGGAATGAGGTAGCCTTCAACAAGCCGTAGCTCGCCATCTGCCCGTGGGCTTCGATCTTTTCTTTTGCTCGCTTTCTTGCTTTGTCTCGGCCACTTGAATGCCAATTTCGACCTTTTAAACAATAGACATCTCTCACAGAATCACGAATATCCACAATGGACGGCTTCGAGAAGTCGAGCCTGAATGAGGATGACTTTGGCGCAAAGGGTGGCATTGTCAGCGCCTTTGATGCATTCCGTACGACTTGACCCTCCAACCTATATACTAGCTCTGCATTGCCTGTCATTGAATCACCTGTGCTAATTTCTTCTGCTGCAGCCAAATCAAAACCTCAGTATGTGACAAAGACATCAGGTGGCGGCAAATGGACCGTTGCCATGCTCTTCATCTCCTGCATCTTCCTGTGGACCGAGATAGGCCAATGGTGGCGCGGAGCCGAGCATCACACGTTTGCCGTTGAAAAGGGCATCGGGCACGACATGCAGGTCAACCTCGACATTGTCGTCAAGATGGACTGCAACGACCTCCACGTCAACGTCCAGGACGCATCGGGCGATCGCATTCTTGCTGGAGACAAGCTGAAGCGCGATGCCACGACCTGGCACCAGTGGGTTGACGCACAGGGCATGCACAGGCTCGGAAAGAGTGAGAATGGCAAGCTGGACACTGGTGAGGGCTGGCACGGCGCCCACGATGAGGGCTTTGGCGAGGAGCATGTGCACGACATTGTGGCTCTCAGCCGGAAGAAGGCCAAGTGGGCAAAGACGCCGTCGCCAAAGGGCAGGCCGGATAGCTGCCGCATGTATGGCAGCCTGGACTTGAACAGGGTGCAGGGCGACTTTCACATTACGGCCAGAGGCCATGGTTATGGTGGCCAGCACTTGGACCATGACAGTATGTTCTTTTATCTTACCTCCTCGTCGTTGTTGAGAATATGTCTTCTGACTAACGGCGTTTAGAGTTCAACTTCTCTCACATCATCTCGGAAATGTCCTACGGCCCCTTTTATCCATCGCTGGTCAACCCCCTCGACCGCACCGTCAACCCCGCCATTGTTCACTTCCACAAGTTCCAGTACTTCCTCTCCGTCGTCCCCACCGTCTACCTCACCAGCAACAGGGTCGTCAACACCAACCAGTACGCCGTCACGGAGCAGAGCAAGGTCATCTCGGACCACCAAGTCCCCGGCATCTTCTTCAAGTACGACATCGAGCCCATCATGCTGAGCGTCGCGGAGACCCGCCATGGCTTCTTTAGCTTTTTGGTCAAGATTGTCAACATCTTCAGCGGCGTCATGGTGGCTGGCCACTGGGGGTTTACGCTGAGCGACTGGGTGCGCGAGGTCATTGGCAAGAGGCGGCGCAGCAACGGCGGTATCGGCGTTTTGGGCAACAAGCACGGATACGATGAGTAAGTAGATGGATGCCGTTGGCTGTGGTGTATATGGATGGAATGGATACAATAACCTCAGATTGGGTCAAAACGAGGCGTAGCTGGTGCATGGTCTTTCTTGTTTGGGGCATCTCGATTGGTTTCTTCATTTAACATGTGATAATTTGGGCAGTTTTGAGAGAGGCTGTGAACCGAGTATAGCAAAGTCGTAACATAGCAGCATACCTTACATACAGACATAGAAATCGGATATTCAGAATTCTTCACCTTGTATCAACCAATAAGCAGCTGCAGAATGGCATCTCGGAGCCAGCGCCGGCTTCTAGGAGGCTTTTTCGGCTTTCATCTGTAAGGGACGGCAGTCTTTGGCATAAGCGCTATTGGGCTCATCCGTCGGCTTTCCGGTAGGCTGAATGACACCCTTTCAGGGCAATATAAGGCGGCTGCCAATGGAAGCATCAATACTAAGATAATACGGCTCGTAATACTGGTAGGGCGCAAGCTCCGGTAGCGCACAGTCAAGTTGGCAGGCTGATTCGGAGGCATACCGGCAATGACCAAAAGAGACTCCACGAGTCAATGCGGCACTTGGCGGTGACTTTTTTCTTTCTTTTTTTTCTTCCTCTCGGTGATGCCTTGATGATGGTGCCAGGTATGCAGCTATTCTGTGCATAAACTGACCTACTGGGTCAGATTTAGTGGGCTGCTTGGAAGCGACAGGCCTAAAATGGAGCCATGACGACATTCCCGCCCAGCCCAGCAGCTTCTTCCCCTCCTCGCCAAACAGCTTCTTCCCTGGCAATGGCACTTTGACTCTTCCCCCCCTCTCTAACCCCATCTGCTTGTCCAGTCCAGGAACCAGGACGGACTCCTCCGTTCCAGTAGAAAATAGAAGAAAGCAACGGAGGGGGCGTTTTAGCGCGGAACGGCGCGATGCGAGGACACAAGACGGCCGGGCTCAAACTCTCAACGAGCAACAAGGGCGACCGATCGGGTAAATGAAACCTGGGCGTCACACTGCACTGGGCCTCTCAGCCTGTCGGTCCCTGATCCATGACGTTGGGTGCAAAGCGCAGCACAGCATGCCAGCCAAGGGAAACAAACAGACAGAAGGAGATTGGGAGAGAAATATCCAGAAGAAAAAAGTGAGGCTGAGACGGTGCCACAGCATCTGCAGGATCGGGTGGTGCTGAGCTCTCGCTGTCTGAGACAAGTTGGCGCCCTCGTGGATGCAACAGACCGACTACTGAGGCCCCGCGCCACGCTTCTGCCTGGTCACAAGGCGGTGCTCGTTTCTTCCAGATTCATGCAGGTGACCAACCACAGCTGGGTTGCTTGGTTTGTTGAGAGGGGGGGTGAGGGCACGAATGCAGAGAGAGAGGAGGGGAGGGGGGGCCAAGAGACAGGAAAACGATCAGTAACAGTTGTACCGTGTTGGGGTGCACTGTGGGATGGACGAGGATGAGGGAGGGGGAGGGGGGGAAGACGAGACGCTGTTTGTTGTGATGTTGGTGATGCTGGTGGTGATGATGATGTTGATGATGACGAGGCGATATGCTGTCAAGGGATGACACGAGGGAGGCCATACAAAGACGAGACAAGACGAGAGAGAAGACAAGACAGCAGAAACAACACCGAGCAGCTGCGAGATGCCCGAGCTGACAAGCCGAAATAACATGACCCGGGCACAGAAGTCTGCAGAAATCACAGCTTCGCCTTAGCCTTACCAGGGCCCTGTCTAGCCTCCCCGTTAGCTGGCTCACAAGGCCTCAAAGTCAGCAGCCCACCCTTCGAGCAGCTTCTGCTCTCCCCAATGAAACATCGTCATCAGCTGCCCACTGCGAAGAGGCCCGCTATTGGTACTGTCCTGACGTTATCCTGCTTCCTCCGTTGGTGCCGTCTCGACACCCAAAAGCCCTATTACAGCAGGGGGGTCCTCGGCCTCTGCGACTCTTCTGCGTCATATCCTTTGCATTCCCACACACAATCGTTACCCCTCCTCGTGCTCTTCAGCCTCTTGGGATCCTCTACTGTTTTTACTGTGTCCCTCTGGTTGCCTGGCTGCCTTTTCTCTTCCCGCCTCATCTTCCGACACCTTTAGCTCTTCTGAGTGACGTCTCCAGCAGCAGAAGCAGCAAACAAACGAAAGATAGACACTGTGAGAGAACTGCGAGAGAAAGAGAGAGTTAGGCAGAGAGATAGGTAGTGCCGGGCTGGAGCAATGGCCGACTATAGAACCACCCGGGTCTATCGAGAACGCCGCGAAAGTGATTCTGACGACGAGCGCTTCAAAGCCACCACCGTTACCCGATACAAGGTCAACCAGCCGCGAATAGAACGATACGACCGCACTGAGAAATTTATTGAGATGGACGACGAACGACGCTCGCGCTACTCCGGTCCGGAGCGTAACAACGACTATGTAGAGTATGAGCGGAGAGAGCGCTATGTTCCTGACAGGCCGCGCTCCGCCATCGATGTTGAGGGCGATCGCACTCGCACCGTCTTTTACGAGCGAGATGTTGAGCGCCGCGAGTCGGACCGCGACTGGGAGAGACGCCCCCGCCATCATGATGAGGATGTGCGCATCGAAAAGAGGGTTGAGGAGCGCTTTGAGGACAACCACGGCCACGAGGTTGAGCGTTATCGCAAGGAAACCGATTATTATCGAGAGCCGGAGCACGGGTCTTCTCCTGTTGTTGTGCGCCAGCGCGCCCCGGACCAGAAAATCATTGTCCAGGAAGCGCCCCCGCAGCAGATTGTCATTCCCAGACAGGACCCAAACATCATTGTGCTCAGGGAGAGAGAGGGAGACCGAGAGGTCGCCCGTGTTCCCTACGACGAAGAGTATTATTACCGCCGCGAGCGGAGAGAGGTCGGCGACCGCCGTCAACACCGCCGCGATGACTACCACAGCGACGAGGATGACTATTACTACTCTCGCCGCACCGTTCGCCGCAACCGCAGCCAGAGCTCGGATCACCACAAGCGCCACCTCGCTGAGGGTGCCCTTGCTGGCGCTGGCATCACTGCCCTGCTCGCAAGTCGCCCCAATGAGTACGGAGAGGTTGCTGAGCATCGTGGCAAGAAGGTTCTTGCCGGTGCTGCTCTGGGGGCTATTGGAACTGAGGCCATCAGGCGAGCCCACAGCGCATATGAGGATCGCTGGGGAGACGGCGACGAATCCCCTGATCGCCATTCTGCTCTCAAAAAGGGTCTCGGCCTTGCGGCAGTTGCTCTCGCTGCAGCCGGTGCCGTCAAGTACCACCAGGCCAGCAAAGCCGAAAAGGAGGAGAGACGCCGAGGCCGCAGCCGAGGCCGCGGCTACTATTCCGGCGATGACTACTCGTCTTCTCGCTCGCGCTCTCGTTCGCGCCGACCCAGCCGTAAGCGCAGCCTTTCAACCTTGGCCAAGGCCGCTGTTGGAACCGCCGCCGCCGCTGGCCTGGTCAAGCATTTCCGCGACAAGTCAAAGTCGCGATCCAAGTCACGACATGGAAGCAGATCTCGTAGCAAGTCGACGCTGCGACGTGGCGCTGAGCTGGCCGGTGCCGCCGCTGCTGCTGGCATAGCCGGCAAGGTGTGGAAAGACCATCACGACAAGAAGAAGGAGAGAGAGAGAGAGGCTTCGACCTCTCGTGGATTCAGCGATGACGATCATCACGATCGCGATTATGATAGGCGCGACTCTCCCAGCCGAAGCAGGAGCAGGAGCAGGAGCAGGTCGAGGGCCAGATCCCTTTATTCCGAAACCGCGGCTGATCCTGGGCTAGGCTTGATTGAGTACGGGCACGATCCCCTACCACCCGATCCGCGCTCTCCCACGGGCCAAGGATATGAATCCGAGGCCGAGGAGAGGCGACGAAACCGACAGAGAAGACGTGAAAGAGATCCCTCCTCTTCTGGATCCGATGAAGAGAGGAAACGCAGCAGGAGCAGGAGTGAGCTACGAGACGCAGTGGGCGCGGGTGCAGCGGCCGCTGGCATTAAAGCGTACAAGGACCACAAGGACAGAGAGAAGAAGGCAAAGGAAGAGGAGAGACGGGAAGAGAGGCGAGCGGAGCGGAAGGAGGAGAGGAGAGATGAGAAGAGAGAGAGGCGCTCGAAGGAGAGGCGCTCAAGGGAGCGCGATGAACAAGGACAACGTGAGAATCCCCCCAACCCCTCATAGCCAAGCAAGCTGGCTGTCTGTAAACGATAACTTACTTTTGAGCTTTGTGCAGGCTATCCCGATGTCCCTCCAAATGGCGGCTTCTTTGACGAAGGCAGGCCGCATTCCCCCCCAACTGCCTCTGGCGGTGCCTACTATCCCCCCTATCCCATGACTCCGGGATCGAGCACTCCCGGAACCGCCCCCCCTCCTACCAGTATTCCTCCCCCAGCTCCGCCTCCACCTCCAGCGGTCCCGCCGCCAGTCGGTGTTCCACCGCGAGAGCACAGCTACACGCCATATACTGATCCTAACGTACCTCCACCTCGGGAGTACCATCCTTACGTGCCACAAGACTATCACGGGTATGCTCCTCCGCCCCCACCGGCCGGTCCCCCGCCACCCTCCGGACCGCCGCCTCGCGTCAACTCCTCGGGAATACCCGGTTACGTACCTCCACCGCCGGCTGGTCCGCCTACTTCGGGTCCGGCACCTCCGCCTGGACCTCCCCCTGCAGGACCACCGGCGGGCGGTATCTTCCCGAATGATCAAGTGAGTGACCTCTCCAGAAGCAACAGTCTGCCTAATCAGAAAGGTGGACAACATGAGGGTGCGTTTGAATCGTACTTTTGTGCGGGACTACCTTTGAATTCCTTTTGATTCAGATTTTGTTAAGGGGGAAAGTCGTTCATTGAAGCTAACGTGTTGCACTAGAGGCTGTAAAACCGCTCAAGGCACTGCCACCGCCTCGCATTGAGATTCCAGAGATTGTGTTTCCTATTCGTACCAGGAGAAAGTCTGTATCGTTTGGACCGCTTTCTCCGACGAGTTCCAAGACAATGCAGAGGCATAAAAAGGAGCATGACGTCAAGTCTGAATCAGACAGTTCCGAGTCTGAGGAAGACAAGCGGCGTGAGAACCAATTTAAGCGGTCGAGCCGCCACCGTCGATTATCATCTGACACGACTCACGACCGCTCTCCTAACCGCGATGGCGAGGGTAGACATCGGAGACATCGTCACTCTGATTCGGACGACGATGTCGAAAATCTACCTGATCGTTTCGACTCGCATGGTAAACCACTGGATGGCGGACGTCACGGTAAGAACCGCATCGTTACTCGAAGCGGCGAGTTTCACCGTCCAGCGCAACGGCCTGGCGGCATGGAAGTTCACGGCGGATGGGCGCTTGGCGGGACGGACCCTGAGCAAATTGAAAAACTGGTGAGAAACGTGACGGGGGCTCTGGAGGGGCGGAAAAGCTGGGTGAGTGTGATTGGGGAGGTGCTTGGTGGTGACATGTTGGGACAATTGGCGGGACCGTTGGCGGGAGTATTGCAGCCTCCTGGTGGTGGTGGTGGTGGTGGTGGTGAGGGAGAGGGGAGGCGAAGGCAGATTGAGGATGATGATGATGATGATAGGGAGAGGAGACATAAGAGGCGGAGATGATGGGATGATTTGATGACGATGATGACTTTGATGACGATATATTTCTTGTTTTTGTTTTTGTGTCTATGTCATTATGTCTCTCTTCTCTTTTTGTTTTTGACGTTATGATTGATGAATTTGTTTTTTTCTCTTTTAATTTATATCTCGGGTACAAGAAATGATGGGCAAAGTTAATTTTTGGCTTGTTTGTTTTCCTTTTTTTGGTCAGATTTATAGAAAAGAAGCGAGTGCTTATGATTATTGATGACTTTTTTTTTTGATGATGATGATGATGTGTATGGTTTTGAGTGATTGGGGGTTTAATGAACCAGAGATTGAAGGAGGGGAAAGATTTGTTTTCTTTTGTTTAATAAATTATGTTTACTCTATGTTGTATCTTGATGAATGACTTGTGTGGTATGAGTGTTTGATGGAAAACTACCCAACGTTGGTTGATGAAAACGAATGTATAAGGTGGTGAGATGCAGGGTATGTCTGTTTGGTGAGTGCTTCAATACGTGTGCAGTTGTAATTAGCGGTAATCTTAGCTGGCATTGTCACTGTAACGAGAAAAAGAACAGAGTATACAACTCGTGCATTGACCAATTTTCTTAAGGAGCCACGTATATACACAATATCCATATGAAACACAGCAGTCCTAGCTATGGATAGGTTAAAGGCTGAATCATCAGTAATACCAAGTGTACATGATAGCACAGCCTGCATTTAGCCCCATTGCAACCTGTGTCCCCAAACTTCAGCTCGCTGCCCAACACATTGCCCATGCTATTCCAATATTCAGTCCGACTAATAAATAAGCATTGAATAATTTGTCCTCAAAATGAATAAATCAAAATAATAATAATAATAATAATAATAATAATAATAATAATAATAATAATAATAATAATAATAATAATAATAATAATAATAATAATAATAATAAT
>NW_020209254.1:158830-402135 GCF_003025095.1 Trichoderma harzianum CBS 226.95 | reverse complement strand
TAATAATAATAATAATAATAATAATAATAATAATAATAATAATAATAATAATAATAATAATAATAATAATAATAATAATAATAATAATAATAATACGTGTAAAGTACATGTGTCAACCGGAATCACGCATCCGGTTTACTGGGTTACGGCTCCGCCTCAGCGGTCTCACCTCCAGTTTAGGCATCCCACGATGGGAAAATTCCACGCCGCAAGGCAACAGGATGCTGCACAGCCCCCCTATTTCTTCAACACAAGAGGACAGAATCATCCCTTTTCGCAACTACTATCTGATTGTGCCACTTGTCCGTAAGATTCTGAATCTTTGTCTCGTCTGATATTGAACAAAAGTGACGTATATAAAAGGATGACCCGCGCCCATGGCTTCAGGGATCGGGATTGATCAATAATACCTACGGTAGGCACCTGTTTTAAGAGCCGCAGCTTTAGCAGCTTTAGGCAAACACAGTTCGCGGTCAGAGTTACGGTGAAGCCTCAACTCAATTTCAGCCTCCAATCGTTATTTTGATTTATTATATAAAGATACGCTACGCATACATCATGCTCTCCAGGCTCTTCAAATCCGTTACTTCCACAACGCCCGAACAACAGCCCAACATGTCTGCCAGTCGATCTGCAAACGGCTTCATCCGCGTGGATTACTCGTCCAACCCCGTCGACATTCCCGAATCATTTCTCACCGGTCCAGCCACTGATCCCGTCACATTCCGTCCAGTGCCGTGGAAAGAGTCCGATGTGCCGGAATATGCCAAGTGCAAGGCCTGGATCCTCGATAACGTCCTCTCCCTTGAAGAGTGTAACCAGCTGATTGCCCTTGCCGAGGCCTCGGCGCCGCGCGAGAAGCCGGAAGATTCGCCCTGGAGACCCGCCCTGATCAGCGTCGCGCCCGGAGTGGAAACTCGGGCTCCGGGATACCGCAACAGCGACCGCATCATCTGGGACAAGCAGCTTCTCGTGGACCGTCTGTGGGATCGTTGCGCTCAAGCCGAGGGACTGCAAGAGCTGGTTGCTACGGCCCCGTGCTCAAGGCCGGACCACAACCGCGGCAGAAAGGGCACATGGCAGTTTCATGGGCTAAACGAGCGGATGCGCTTCCTCAAGTACACGCCTGGCATGTTCTTCAGACGTAAGTAGAGTAAACCACTGAGAATCATGCGAGACGGAATATTCAGCAGCTAACATGCCATCTCAGCACACTGTGACGCGGCGTACCGAGCCGACAACCCCGATGGTCCCATCATAGAGACGTATTATACCCTGCATCTCTACCTTAACGATGACGGCCTCGTCGGCGGCGCAACTGCTTTTTTGTCGCCTGATCGGAAGCGGCGCCTGGATGTCAACCCCAAGGCGGGCAGCGTCCTCATTTTCCAACACCCTCTGCTGTTACACGAGGGAGCGGATGTTATCGAAGGAACCAAGTATACCATGAGGACGGAGATCATGTACCGTTGGGAGGATGAGGCCAAAAACTAAGCGTCCTTTGTTCTGCGATTGTCATAATATGTATGTATGTAGCATTATACCAACTTGAGAATGAAATAGAATGGCGAGTGCTGGAATATCAATCTCATCGCCCTTGCTTTGGCATCTTCTTTTCCTCCAACGCCTCAATGTCCTTTTTCTTGTGAAAGTGAGGCGCCAGCTCTGCTAGCCATCCGGCCTCAATCGGCATTACGCTGCGCATATACTCCTTGGTCGTCTGCACCAATTCAAAGTAAATCACCATCTTTTCTGGTGGGTCTATTGACATCAGCACGCTGCTCGGGTGAATCCACACCGTCGTGCTGTTCTTGACCGTCCGGTAGCTGTCGCCACTCTTCTGTAGGCGTGCAGCGTTGGGGAAGAAGCCAGCCGTGATGGCGCGCTTGATAGGTCGTAGATTGGTGGCGCCACATGTCGAGGGAGCGACCTCGACGCGCTCACAGAGCTTGGCTAGTTGATCTCGCACATCTCGTGCGCGAGTTAGAGACCGCTGCTGCAAAAAGTTCTCCTTGGCCCAGATGGGTGAAAAGCCGCTGTCAACCCACTGGTTCCAAATGTTGAGCAATGTGACGTGGTCACCGCCATCTTTGATAGTGAAGCGGTTTCGGGCGCTATCGGCATGAATCTTCTTGTCCTTTGGTCGGAAGAAGAGCGCAGATGCTTCACCCAGCATGGAGACGATGGAGAGAACCTCCTCTACACAGCCCTCTTTGTCAGCTGCCAGCACGGCCTTTGCTAGCATGGGATCCGTCGGAAACTCGGCCATTTGTCGACCAATCTTGGTCAGCTCGCCCTTGTGGTTGAGAGCTTGGAGGGCAAATAGCTGGTTCAAGGCACCGATGAGAGTCTCTGTCGGAGGTGGATCCATAAACTCAAAGTCCAGAAGCTCATTGATGCCCAGGGACTTGAGCTGCAGCACGACTCCGTTGAGGTTTGTCCGCTGGATTTCCGGCAGCGGCGATTCCTCCATCTCGTTCATATAAGCAAACTTGGTATATAATCGAAAGCACTTGCCCGGCCCTACACGTCCGGCACGACCACTCCGCTGATTGGCTGATGCTCGAGAGCAAGGGACGACGACCAGGTTCGACATGCCGGTGGCTGGGTTGTAGACATTTTCCTTGACGTAGCCGGGGTCGATGACATATACAATGCCGTCAATAGTCAAACTTGTCTCGGCAATGTTTGTTGCCAGTACGACTTTGCGTGCGCCGTCTGGAGTAGGTTCAAAAATCTTTGCTTGGAGTTCTGATGGCAGGTTGGCGTAGATAGGACAGATGACCAGTTCTTTGATGCGATTTCCCAGCTTCTTTGCTGTCTCGGCAATTTCCATTTCGGCGGCTTCAATCTCGTCTTGTCCGGTTAGGAATATGAGAATATCTCCTTTGCCCTGGGTTGTATGGATTTGGAACACTGTTGTGATAGCTGCAGCTAGATAGTTGGCCTCGGGAGCAGGGGTGTAGTAAATGTCAACAGGATAACGTCGACCGGGGATGTTAAAGATGGGAGCGTCGTCGAAATACTGCGCAAATTTCTCGGCGTTCATGGTAGCAGAAGAGATGAGAAGCTTCAAGTCTTTCCGTTCTCTCGCCAGATCCTTCACCAGGGCCAGTAAAATGTCGGTATGCACTGTCCGCTCGTGGGCCTCGTCGATCATGATGGCCGAGTACCCTGCCAAGTCTGGCTCAGTCATGAATTCTCGCAGTAACATACCATCCGTCATGTACTTGAGAATCGTCTTTTCGCTGGAGCAGTCTTCGAATCGGATAGAGTAGCCGACTTCGTGGCCAAGCTTGACACCAACTTCGTCGGCAACACGAGCAGCTACACTCATGGCAGCCACTCGTCGGGGTTGTGTGCATCCAACTTTCATGCCGTTCTTTGTATAACCGGCCTCATGAAGATACTGAGGCAGCTGAGTAGTCTTGCCACTGCCAGTTTCACCCACAATAACAAGAATCTGGTACTGCTCCAAGGCTTCTAGGAACTGATCCCGGTACTGGTAGATGGGCAGACTCTTCCTCGTCTCCTGGATGGATAGGGCCTTCTTCTCTGCTGCTTCGATCTGGGCTTCCAGAAATTGCTGCTCCTTGGTCAGAGTCTTGCCCTCGCCTGGCATCCGTGAATCCATACTCCAATGGATATACTGGGCATCGTCCAAGACGTAGCTGTAGTCTTCGTTTTCCCGTTCCCGGCCCTGGATCTGTGCCTTTGCCTTTGTCGTCTGCTCCCTCTCCCACTCGTCGTGCTCAGTGACAAACTTCTCCTGGCCGTACTCATCCCGCTCGACATGGCGTTTATACAGCGCCTCTTCCTTCTTTTTCCGGTCCAGCTTGCCCTTTTCGGTGATGTAATCCTCTGGCATCACGTATCCATCCTGGTGGTCGTCGATCCTCAGCCGCTCCTCGGCTAGGCGCAGCAGCTCTCTGTTCTTTGCAAACTCTGCCTTTTCCCTTTCTGAGAGCCTGACGCCGCTCCTGAGCTCTGCCGTCTCCTCGGCGACTTGCCTCCTCAGCAGGGCCAGACGCTCAGCCTCTCTCTTCTTGAGATACTCCTGCCGCGACCTCATGCGGCTCTCCTGGTGGCGATCCGAGGAGGAACCGCCGTCGTCCATCGGGACAAAGGCATATTTCTTGGAACTCATCCTGCTGGGCTGAGATGGGCTGAGCTGTAATAGTAACACGCCTCACTTCACTTGGACCAGGCAGAGAGAGATGATGCTCTTTGTTTCTTTTCTCTGGCTTGACCGCGGCCAGCCTGTTCAAGGTGAGACGCGATGCTTGCCTAAAGTAGAGAGCCAGTGTCGAATTTTAGTGGAGATGGAGATGCTGGGTCTCTCGTTAGTCCGCTGTTAATCCGCCAGCCAATCGGCTCGCTGCGATAGCGCCGTCATCGGCTTATCGGCGATGATGCGCTGCAGGCTAATTTGGCCCATTGAATGCCGCTGGAAATGTTAACACGCTGTAAACTTACAAACCGTCATTCGGCCTTGTGTCGAGCTTGTCTTTCCTTTTGCACAGCCCTGCCACCGAAGCAGCTCAGAAGGGGAGATTTGGCTTTATGGTCCCTTCAGATCTCTGATTTACTTATTCTTCCTTTTCTTCTTCTTTTTGCTGCATTTGAGTGTCATTGGCATAGTTCACAAAGTAACTGCATCATGATACTTCGCGGGGCGATCTTCGTCTTGCTGGCGCTGGTATCGCTTGCGTTCTGCGCCGAAGACTTTTATAAAGTGCGACAAGATTCTTTCTTCTCTTCAAGTATGAATTATGCTAATGAGCTTGAATTAGCTTCTCGGAGTCGACAAATCTGCCACAGACAAGCAGCTCAAGTCTGCGTATCGCCAGCTCTCCAAGAAGTACCATCCAGATAAGAACCCGTACGCTATCCTCTGACTAGACGCTGCCTCTCTTCTTTCCAACATCAACTAATTATTCTGTTGTACTTAGAGGCGATGAAACTGCGCACGAGAAATTCGTTCAAGTGTCCGAGGCCTACGAAGTCCTAAGCGATTCCGAGCTTCGCAAGGTGTACGATCGCTATGGTCACGAGGGCGTCAAGTCCCATCGCCAGGGTGGTGGCGGCGGCGGCGGTGATCCATATGACCTCTTCAGCAGATTCTTTGGTGGCCACGGCCACTTTGGCAGATCCAACCGTGAGCCCCGAGGCAGCAACATCGAAGTTCAAGTAGAGATTTCCCTTCGCGACTTTTACAACGGCGCAACCACCGAGTTCCAGTGGGAGAAGCAGCATATCTGTGAAAGGTGCGAGGGATCAGGCAGCGCGGACGGAAAGGTTGAGACCTGCAATGTTTGCGGTGGACACGGTATCCGGATCGTCAAGCAGCAGCTTGTTCCTGGCATGTTCCAGCAGATGCAGGTTCGCTGCGATCACTGTGGCGGCTCAGGAAAGACCATCAAGAACAAGTGTCCCATCTGCCATGGCAGCCGAGTCGAGCGCAAGTTGGCGACCATCAGCCTGACTGTGGAGAGAGGCGTCGCACGAGACTCCAAAGTGGTGTTTGAGAACGAAGCCGACCAGAGTCCCGATTGGGTTCCCGGCGATCTCATTGTCAACCTGGGCGAGAAGGCTCCATCCTACGACGACAACCCCGATCGCGTCGATGGCACTTTCTTCCGGCGCAAAGGCCACGACCTGTACTGGACCGAAGTCCTCTCCCTGCGTGAGGCCTGGATGGGTGGCTGGACTCGCAACCTCACCCACCTCGACAAGCATGTTGTTCGTCTTGGTCGCGAACGAGGTCAGGTCATTCAAAGCGGACACGTGGAAACCGTCCCTGGAGAGGGCATGCCCAAGTGGCACGAGGAGGGCGAGAGCGTCTACCACACCCACGAATTCGGAAACCTATATGTTACATATGAAGTCATCTTGCCAGACCAAATGGACAAGAAGATGGAGGGCGAATTCTGGGACCTCTGGGAGAAGTGGAGGCTCAAGAAGGGCGTGGACTTGCACAAAGATAGCGGGCGGCCTGACAAGCCGCATGAACGTGATGAGTTATGAGATGTGATAAAAGAGGGATACAATTACAGCAAAAGGGGAGCAAGAGGAGTTATGTAGGGCACCATGTCATGTAATCTTTGCATCTACCATAGACTTGTGGATCGTATATACACAGAGCGTGAACAGTACCATTTGCTATCGGATGTTTGTGTGATGTCGCCATGGTCAGCGTGTCTTGTGTAAGAATAATACAAGGCCTATTGCTTGATGGAAAGCTACAGCAGTCGTCTTGGAACGTTGAATTTCCATGACCATTTCCATGGGACACGTTTTGCAGCCTTCTGGCTACTCGGACGCTCTCTGTCTCTTCCCTTTCAATACTGGTAGGTACCTGGGGTAGTATCACATTAGCCTTTGCGTTCTCTCGAACGTCTGGCCGCTTACAAGGTCCGTCAGCGTAATAGGCATCGGTCTGGTCATTGTCTACATAATGCTCCTCATTGTCTGATTGTTCAAACTCCTCCGTCATTTGATAGCCTTGTGATTCCAGATCGTTTTCGACTCGGTCTGCCTCCGGGTCATCCACGTCTACACAGACCTGGTCTGAAGTACCTCCAGATCCCGACGGACTGGTACATGTAGGTAGCTTGGTCAGCTTCTTCTTTTGAGGGGCATGATGGAAAGAGTCGAAGTACTTTTTAATACAGAATTCTACAGCGATTTGGGGTTATGTCTACATGTACACGTATGTAAATTTTAGGTATAGGTTAATCGGTTCCATTATGATATACTTCTGATAGGTAAGATATACTTTAACACTTAATAATACTGGTCAAGTAACTAACCAAGAAGCCACTGTACTCCCATGATCTTCCTAACACCCCCCCTTCAATTTCCCTTCTTGTTCCCTTCCCCGAGATACGACTCCCTTAGGGGGATACCCTGATCCTTTCCAAGTGCCAACCACTTCATCATGGCCTTTTCCTGCTTCCTGAACTTGGGCATGATGATGAATTCGCTTCGTTCCATTATTTGGAACATGCGGAGGTCTTCCGCCAGAGCCTTCATGGCAGCCTCGCTTCTGATGCGTTCTGCCTCTGGGAGGACCAGTCGGGGACCTGGTCGGACGAAATTGTTGCTGCTGCCCACGGGCCTCCAGCTTGCTGGTCTAGAGGCAGACAGTATAGAGGAAGGCATGGCTGGACGTTGTTGTGGTATGGAGTGGTGAGTGATGTTGAGGTTTGGTATGGTTGAGTGAGATTGAGAGGCGTTGTTGTTTGAAGTGGTGGATGTTTGTATCGAGGTACAAGAAGATTGTACTATTGAGAGTGGGCGTTGGATTATGTGAGCGTGTGAAGAAAGCTGGAGCTGGATGTGCGTTTGTGTATGGGTGAAGTTGAGGAGGGGGGAGCTGGGGGGATGAGGCCCCCTTATATAGGCGCCACCAGAGAGAGGAAATTGAGTTCAGATAATCTTTTGGATGTTTCTCGTTTCATCTTGACTTATCTATAGTTTCTGTAGTTGAGAGATATGAGGCACAAGAATGGAACTCAATCTCGCCCTGAATTACGCCGTGGGCCATGTAGCTTACCGGGGCGTAAGTAGGTGGATGTTGCTTCAGCTGGGCGTCGATTCTAGGACAAGACGGAGAAGCAATTGAGAAATATATAACATCAAAAGATGGATCATTTCGACTATATAACGTAGCTTAATGTCTTGGATGTTTCTCCCGTTGGACATGCGTGATACTGTTTTGTTGACCAGAAGCAATCTCTCGTATATTTTCATCTCAATATTTGCAAAGTGCTAGCAACTGTTTGATAAACAACGCAATTCCTGCTTTTACACCCCCCCCTCTTGACAAAGGATACCTCATCGATCTGTGACTCATCGTCAAACTATCGCCATATCAGAGTTCTCGTTACGCAAATCAGTGGTGGTTTATCGTACATGGCGGAAATAACTTCAGTAGCCCATCCATTGTTGATTAAACAAACTCTGGCTGCTGAGTAAATATCACACGTTGCGATGGAAACCAGAGATACTTTTGGAGGGATGAACCATACTTGGCTTATTCAAGATGGATTTGTTGTGTTTGTGGCGCTCAGTGTGGTATGACTCATGGGCGAATGATGGCCTTGCTAGATTGCTGAGAGTACTTGTAGGATGTATTTATTTTGGTAGCAGTGTGTCCAGTTGCATCATGTTGTAATGGATTCCCTGCGTGTGTGATTAGGGAGGTCCAACAGAAGGGTGGTTGTAAATCGCCTCAGTGCGTAGCATATCTGGGACGTATATTCGATCTCTCTGCGATCAACCAATGTTGATCCAGCTGTGTATTGTTGGGCATATAATTCGTAAGCAAATTCCTAGTTTGTATTGTAAAACTTGTGCCCGTGATCAAGTAGAACGAGTTTCCTCAATCTGCAGCCATAGTTTATACCCGGCGGTCTCATGGATTGGCTTAACCCACAAGATATCGCTCAGCTCCGCCTGTAATGACTTCCAGCCCTCCTGGCCAGACATATTGTTCTCTGACGTGGCAGTCGCCAGATGTTGGAGGAACCATTGCTGTTCAGCAGTTCCATCTGTAGCAGCTAGACCGCCAATGAACAGTTTCCATCTTGTCAGCGGTGCTGAAGAGTGTAGGCAGCCTTGGATGGAAGCTTGAAGCTTTCGAACTAAATTCATCGATGTCACGTTTAGGCGATCTGTTGATACGATGGATTTGATGTAGGTGATGAGGCAGATTCGCAGGCTGTCGTCGCAACTGGGCATTGCATCGGATTGACAGTTGAGCAGGCGGTTGTAGAGCCCAAAGACGGTCTCATACAGATAAGTCGTGTCCAGTTTGATGTTTCGAGTCATTGCATCTTCAATAGTGGTGCTGACTTGTAAGACGTCCTGAAATATGCTAAATAGACTCGATGGAATCCGGCATTCAGATAGAGAGGTTTCAGATTCCTCCGAGTTTGGAGTATCTTCAGAGATAGTACTTGGAGAGTCACAGAGACCCTCCATGAGCGGGGGTCTGTCCAGATCTACCGCGATATCAAAAACGCCTCTGACAGGATACTGTTAGCTAGAGCTATTCAAGAGTGGATGTGTATTTCTTACCGGTATAACTTGGATCTCATCCCCTCATTGATCTTGGAGAAGCCTCCTCTTAACTTGACGAGTTCTGCGAGACCTTTGGCGTGAATCCACGCTTTGTCGTAATTGCCTTGTTCATTCTGGAACTCATTAGCTGATGCGACCGATGAGGCGAATCTGAGAAGCAAAAAGGAGATTCAGCAACTTACGCTCCACATAGACAGGCACGAAATTGCCCCCAGGGTCTGATCAGAGGGAAGAGCGCCAGAAGCGACTCGGCCTTTGAGCTGCCGCAGCGCTTCATCGAGAAGGGTGTGGGAATCTACATAGTTGGAAGAAGATCCCGTCACTGCAGCAAGCGAGCTGGCGGATAGAGATAAGATGATGCACCGCCAGGCTTCGTCCTGCATCATTCTGGGGAACCAGTCCCTTTTGGCAGGGTTGAAAAGCAGGCATGGAAGGGTGTAAGCGTCAGCGGCTATTGAGTGGAAGTCTTTTTTTCCCAGTCAGTTATTCTGAGATGAAATAATTAGATGGCGTGGTAGGATATGTGAAGCAGCGTACAAAAGTTTATATAAAGCAGTGCATGCCCAACCAGGGTCACGGGTATATCTGGAAAATTGGCGCCTGGATTCTGAGACAACGACAACTTCGGCTGCGGCTGCTGTTTTACAGAGACGACAGCTCGCCCTTTGGGTGTGACGGTTGGGCCTTCATTACGCCGCCTGCGCTTGTCTTTTGGTCGCCTTGCTAGTTGCTGGTCCTTGCGAGGCGTGTAGGAGACAAACTCCCACGATGCTCCGTCGGCAGCCTCGCTCTTCGTCTTGACGCTTTTACTTGCGCTTGTTGTCACAGTTGCCAGGGGTGTTGGGTCGGGAGCTGCGCGCATCGTCTTGGAGCGAGTCTCCCATTGAATCTCGCGACCGGGTTTAGAGCTGCCGACCTTGTGGACCAGGAAGACGGCATTGCTGGGGAGAATGACGCTCTCGCCTTTGTTCGACATGGCGGCTGAAGAGAGCTAAGATGGACTCATAGACTGGGGTTGAATATCGGTACTGTGAAGCTGTAGATGAGGAGGAAGGCAAATTGATCGTGAGATGTCGTGTGATGGGATGAATTACCGACGGTTGACGACACTTGGAATACGGCCAATGACAAAGCAAGCACCCATTTCGGTCGGTCCGTCGGTCAGCTTCAGGATTTTAGTGCTGGAGCTTGTTATCTTAGACTCGCACCGCCACAATTGTTCCATCAATCGACACTGTTGCCTCAATGCATGATCTTCCTTTAAGATGGCCATTCTGGTTTGGTAAATTAGATTCATTACGCATCTTTTGGGCAGATTATAAGATATTCGATAGCTGAATGAAACATCACAATGCAGAGCTCAGTACTATGGCAGCGCGCTTATACGAGAATTTGGTGACTCTCCGCACAACTCATGATATTGCTTCATCTCTATTCTGACGTCAACCCACAACAACCCAAACGAACAAAAGATAAAGACAAAATTTTGTTCAATAAGCATGTTGAGTAAGCTGATTTACTGCAGAAGATTGCGCTGTATTTGCGCGTGTTAATTATTATTACCAATTATTTCTCTATCTGTCTGTGTCCACGCGCCGTCCTAGTTCTCGTATTTATTTGAAATAGTAGTGTATTATAACTGTGCAACTATGTCCGGTGATTAGAATATATACACTCCGAATGTCCTCGCTATATCGCCCAGGTGCAGGAATTGGTAAGCAGCAGGAATATCCCGTCAGCGTCGCACCACTCCGTCAACTAATCAACAATTCAAGTCTCTCTCGACAAGGCGATTTGCTGGGCTTCTAGCGCCTGATGAAAAACTCCTAAGCGACGTGCGTTAGCTTCATGGATCTCGCTTTCGAATAATTTGACTCGAATAAGCAGCTTACCTGAGAGCTGCCACCTCTTGTCCAGCCACATTAGCGCGGTCTTGAGCTTCTCTACGCGTGTTCCGCTCCAGTCTCCGTTTGTTGGACGTTCTCTCTTCAAGAGTTGGACGGATGTTAGGTATAAAATCTGTATTAAGAAGGGGGAAATTTCGTCTCGTCCGCGGCGCGCTGCGGTTACCATGTGTTCGTAATTGGAACTGTCCAAGACGTCCGCAAGAGGCTCTATAAAATTATCTGGCATCTCAACAGGAATCTTTGGGGAGGTGTACATTGTGATCAAAGAGCTTCGTATTCTTGGTGGTCAGGTTTGGCTGTTTTAGACCCGGGGATATCATTACTCACATATGGGAGATCGAGTGAAGCTCACAGCTTGGCACCCCGTTTCGCGATTTGCACTCCATCTGTCCAAAGTAAAGCAGTGCCTTGACTGTGCGTTCCAACTGCTGTGCCTCGTCTTTTAGAAGGTGTGATTGCTCATCTCGCGAGGACATGAGCCGCAACACTTTGGATAATAGCACGAAGGCCTGTATTAACAATGCAAACCTCCCAAACTCCATGCTGACGGGATTTTTTAGCAAGGGTGAAAACGGCACTTTCGTAGCCTGCAAGATATACATTAGTCTTGTTGTAAGGTGACTGTATTCGTGAAAGATACCTACTCCTTCGTCCCAGAGCGCATCGTCTGTGGGTAGAGGATCCTCTGGTCTGGGTTCGTCAATCGCAGCTGGACAACCTGGACAAGTCATGCCAGAGAGTCTAAACCTACGGTTAGAAATGCACAGTTATGTCTTGCCTCATGTGGTCCTTCAGCTCACCGATCCAGTAGAAACGCAGACCACCACACCCTTTTCCGTTCTTCTTCTTCCACCCACGATAGTGGTAGCTTCAACCTCTGCATTCCTCCAGGTTGTATCCCTAAACCATGTGCGTACCGTACACTCGCCGCTACAGACATGAATGCAGCAGGATAGATTGCGTGCCCGATCTCGTAGAGTGCCACCAAAATCATCCCCTGAAGAACACGAAGAGAAATCACCCCAGCCGTTTCAAGTTCGAAACCGAACTGTTTTGCTGCGCGATAAGTTGCTGTTCTGGCTGTCGGATCCACAACAGGAGCGTCACCTTCTGATGAAGGAGGGCGCCATGTCATCAGTTTCATGGCTAACAACAAGAAGCCCAAGTCCCCAGCAGGACTGAAACCTTCAGCGGATACGTGCAAGTCGTCATAAAAGCGTTTTCGGGAAACCATGGGGAACCAGGAATGAATCGTATGAAAGAAGAGGCGGCCGATTTGCTCCTGCTGCTGGTTGCTCCCGAGTTCTCCGGCAACATAGCTCGGTATGCTCGCTCTGGGCAGCTCGACATGATGATTGTGAAAGACGGATGGATCGACAAAATACAAGGCTGGAAAGGTGGAAGGCGGAAGAGTGTATGGATTTGGTGGGCAGATTATTGATTGAACTGAGAGGTAGTTTTCCTCAAAGGAATCTGACTGCTCAGAGTTGATGGGTGAGATCTTGTTAACATAGTCATAGTTGCAGCGCCGCTTTTTCCTGCTCTTGCATCAGCGCCATTCTTCATCTGTGAACAATAAGTCTGATTCATAATCTGTCGTGAGGTTTACCTACTTTGTGCACTCAAGACATCGTGGAAGCTTCTTATCGCAACGCCGTTTCTTCGTCTTGCACGAATAGCACGCATTTGACGCGAGGTCGGGCTTTCCCCTCACGGGTGCCATTACTAGTCGGAAGAGGCGTATTGAAAAGAACCTCGCAAACTGAAAGGAAAGGTATGTCAAATAAATGAACGGATAAAATATGTTAAAGGCCATCCCTGTAAAGGTACTGTTGATGAGAAGCGTGTTGTTGAATGAGTCGGAATTGTCCTCGTAAAGCGCATCACGTAAGCACCACACGTATCCATTTGTCGACGGCCGCAGCATGATGATGGTTACCGTACATTGCATCTACCCATTATAAGTCAAGTACGAGTTGGTATCGCCCTTTCAAGGTAGGATTTTGCGCGTATACAGGGAATATATATAAAAACGGAAAACAACTTTACTGCTTCTTGATGGCATCATGATGTCATCACCTTAATCGGGCTCTTTTGGCTTGTGTCTAGGCGTCATGGTTGATGCTAATTCGAGCTGAATTCGTCAGCCTTGGCCTTTTGGGGAACTGTGGCCACAATTTTATTTCACTGTTAGATGAGTGTATGGAATGTGTGGTTTTAAGCAGCTATCCGTAGTCCTTATTTAAGCGCATTGTAGACTTGGGAGAAGCAGCCTTTAGCACTGGTGAACGAGATGTGTGCATGTCCACAGACTATGTCTACTTCTTTACACCCATAATACTTAAATGGTCCAAATTTGTATTGTAATATCTCTACTGAGAAATCTCTGTGAATACATGTAGCTCCATTTTACGATTTAAATGACAGAGACTGAGCCAATCGTGGGATCAACTTTCTCAAACTCCTCCACAAGTTCCTTCCAGAGCCCCTTTTGCAGCGTTTGGCCATCAGAGCTCAGAGAATAAGGGGAGCGACTAGATTCATAAGATTAGTAACAGAGATTATGCCATTCAATCAGGCAGTTTGACGACCACTTACGGAGCAATCATGTTATCGTCGAGGTACTGGCCATGAACCTCGTCATCAGCGACAATGGCAACAATGTAAGTCAACGCAGATTCATCGACTGGCAATCCAATATCATCCATCATCTTTTTGGCAGCCTCCCTAGCTGGTCCATCAGGATAGCTGGCGCCGAAGTTTGTGAGAGTCCACGGAGGAGTAGGCTCAACTACAACGACCTTCTTCTTATCAAGGCGTTGGCCTAATTCGTTGGTAATGAGGCCGTTGAGAAGTTGAGTATCGGGATATCTGCGAGGATCAAAATTGGCCTCGTCATCGAGATGCTTGATCACATCGTGAGTGAGTTTCTTCTCGGCGATGGAGGTGCCGAATTGCGTCCAGCTGCCAACCATGATGAGACGGCTTGGTGCGCCCTTGACCTCGGCCGTCTTCTCAAGAAGAGGAATCAATTTGAGAGTTAAATAAGTAGTAGACAGCACGTCGACCTGTAGCATCTTCTCATGGCCAGTCGGCTTTGCAATACTGTACTGCACGCCACCAATGGCTGCGTTCATGACGGCAACATCGAGTGTAGGTGTCGTCTCTTGAACTTTAGTAGCAAATGCTGCAACACTCTTGTAGTCTTCCATTTCAAGCTCAAAGACATCAATCTTGGCATTGGGATTTGCAGCTGCCACGGCAGAGTCGCCGAGCAGTTTGACCTTCAGCGCCTCGCCTCGAGGTACATTCCGGACGCCCATGATCAGCCTATCGACTTTGCGGACAAGAATATGCTTACTGATAGCCTCTCCGAGGCCATTGGTAGTTCCAGTCACCAAGATTGTTTTGCCACTAAAGTCAACAGCATCGAGGAGATCGAGAGTTTCTTTAGGCAATCGAGTGCCATTGCCCTTGCCTTGGGTACCGTCGCCTCTGGGGACTTGCATTTTGAATCGGTAATGATTTGTTGAGTTGAGCACACAATAATGTATTTTTGCAATGGATTGTGATAGATGATGTTGATTTAGTGAGACCTCGTCTGCCCTTATATACTCTGAACCTGCTGCTCGTGCAGGCCTTTGACGGCATCAGGAAGGAGGATTGGTAATTCACCATGTCATTGATCTAAGAATATTACTAAATCAAGTTGCAGTGATGGATTGCAATTATTTGCAGATATATGGGGAAACATAGGGATTTGGGTTGTCTCAAGAGATGGAAGACTGCAATTACAGAAGAGACGCCCGCATTGCGGCCGCAGTCTGCGGCCGCAACTCACCCGCAGACAGCCGCACTTTCAACCGCACAGTTAAAGAGCCACAGAACCAATGAAACGAATGTATTATATTCATTTCTAGGCTTGATTTTAGTTTCATTGTGTCCGTTATCATAAATGCGTTCTTCGTCTCTTTCCATTTTCTTTGCAAATCTGCTCTCCAAGAGAAACCGGCTATCTATCATCCGACAGTTTGCAAGAGATTTTGAAGTGAATAGCACCTATCCACCATGAGCCATTCAAATTATATATGTCGAAGCTAGGTTAAATCGGCTGATGTCACATCCGATGCCTCGTTTATGTCACCAGGCAAATGCAGCTCAGAGTATGTATGCCTAGTACATTCAACAACGCCGCATGCTAGTGGGCTCGGGGAAGGACACGAGAGGATAGACGCAGAAGCTAGAATGAATATTCCATTACATAAAAGCACAAAAGAATCATGCTGATAATCGCTTTGTGGAGCTGTAATCCGAAACCCGTGTGGCTTTGCGGGAAGTGAACAGCCTCAGCCAGGCAAAACCCAAATCACCGCTCTTGTTCAATCCATCCAACTTTCAAATGCGGTATGATACGCAAGGACAGTATTCACTCTTCAACATCTATAAGATACTCCTTTTCATCGGCACCTGATCTCGAATTGCCAGTTCGTCCCTTGTGTGTGCTCAATGGTCCACGTTGAGCATTGGCAATAGGCGTATACTCTTTTCCGTTGAGGATGACGGGCTTCAGTATTTTCCCTACCAACATTGTTAGCTCAATGCAATGGATCAGAATATTTCGCCACATACCAATGCCCGTGAGGTGATAATTGATGAAAATGTTCTCCCAGTTCTTCTTTGGCGCAGAGTACACTTCGTGCATGATACTCAAATGCTTATGCGTCTTGCTCAGTTCGACAAACCAATCCCAGACCTCACGATGAAGGGGGGCGTGAGCGAATCGATTGATATCCTCAACGCTACGGAAGTAGAGCACCGACATGAAACCATTGGCCTACGAAGCATATGAGTGATGGTTCTATACCACAAAGCGTGAATAACTTACCGTCGGCCGCTCATTGGCAGCTCTATACCCACACATACCAAGAACTGCAAGTTTTGTCAACTTAAGGTCATTGCTAAAGATAATTGAATAGAGTTGAACAAGGTTTGGAACCTACAGCCGGAGTCGGGATCATTCTCGAGATCCTTCAACATCGCTTGAAATTTGAGGGAGGCATCCAGCGCGCCTGATCCAAACATACCGAGGGCGCTGTTGCGATGCTGTGTTAGCAGGAATCATTGCGACAGATGGAATATATAGACGAGAGTAACGCACGAATTGTTTCTCATGCCCAGCATGATGACGGCCATGCCTGTCTCCGACGGCTCACTCGGCGGTTTACCGTCCTTGTCGGGAATCTGCACGGTATACTTCCCCATGATCACATCTTCCATCTGCGTGTTGCGAATAAAGCCGTAGTGCATGAGCATCGTGTGGGAGAATCGGTAAAGCAAGACGAGCGCTGCCGGTGCAATCGCGAAAGTAGGTCGAGCGAACAAAACTAAAAGACCCTGGAGAGTGGCTCCAATGGCCATCCACGTCGAGATGGAGAAGTTGTCGCCCGACAGTCTGCAAAGGCCTCGGGGTCAGCGCCTGAGTTTTCTTTCCACCTCGTCTTACTTGTGATGCCTGGAATCAGCATTTCATGAGATGCAGCTGGGATGACAAACATTCCACAGAGCAGTAGAAGCAATTTGCCTCGGTGTAACTTTGGGGATCTTGTCGATGTGCGGCGCAAAGTGTTGGAAATCCATCTTGGTGGTCATTTTTGAGATGTTGTGGTTCGGAGTGTGGTATGCATGAGATCAACAGAAAAGCTGGGGCTTGCTCTTCCTTATATATGTAGTAGAGATTCAAGATATGTCTGAAAGTTCTGATAGTCATCCAGCAAAACTATGCAAGGGAAACTTTAACGGATGCAAGGGCGCACGAGATGCGGTAATGCAGACGCTTGTTTGCGACGTGTTTGGAGCTCGTTTGCAAGTCGTTTCCCCAACCGAATGCGAGTTTAGCAGCTCGGCAGTCGAGACAAACAGCGACCTAGACTGTAAATGAAATGGCGATCTATCGGTGTAACCAACTTGCCGTCAACTCCTTTGTCCAACACCCCTCCCGAGTGCGTGGCCTGATGACGACCATCTTTAGCTGAAGGAATTTGGCTTCTCAAAGGGATTTGCCGGCTTAAGGGAGTCAGCCTTACATGTAGACCGGCCTTAGATCTTACGGGGCCGAGTATCTTCTACAGAATCTTACATGTAAAGAATGGGGCGCTCCGGAGTATCTGTACATTGGCAGATTGAAGTTCGGCAACAAACAGGGATTAAACCGAGTGCGAAGCTGGGGCCGAGTCCGACCTGTGGCGCATGAATCAATGACGAGGAGATTTCGGTTATATGTACATGTACATGTTATATCCAAGAGGTAATTTCTTTTCTTCCAAAGGAGGTGAAAGATGGCATATCAATTCCAATCCAGTTAGTATAAATACCTGACTCTGAGGAGACGATGTGTGGCAGATTGAATTTGCATCAAGACTTAGAAAGACTAAGCTGATTGGATATAACTATCAACAATCTGTTTTTTATCGCACGTGGGAATATAGGCCATCTTTCCAGAAATAATATCCCGAAAGACGGGATTAGAGTCAAAGAACATGCAGGTGGTTATGCGCAAAACTAATACCTTCTTAAATCTTCACTTTGCAAAGTTATTAGAAACAAGGGAAAGATGCATTGCACCTGGATTTTATAATAAAGGATGTGGCCCTGAACCAGACATCCTAATCACAACCACTCTTCCAGAATCACTACCCAGAGCCATAGTCACGTCAGTTGACGACCGTTGTAGCGATGGCGCACTGGGCCATACTGCCTCCGCAAAAGGCCGATATTCGAGCGGAAGCCACAAAATATTATGCTCTTTCCATGTAATCCAACATTTATCGGTACTTAGGCCGTAACCAAAATGGTTTGTCTCTTGAGAGTTATTAGCAATCAGCTGGTGTTGATCCTGATGTTGAACGGCATTCGAAACTGGAGCCAAAGATTGGTCTATCATCGGATGAGCTCCCGTTCGATTTTGTACACCTAATTTTATAAGACCGATATTGGTATGCAGATACGAGGCGGTATCATCAAAGGATATAGTCTGTATTGTAGCGTTGACCTTGATTGTCTGTCGCTCTTTGCCCGTTGTTATATCCCAAATCTTTATAATTTCATCGTTTGACCCTGAAGCAAGGTAATGTCCATCTGCTGAGAAAGCAACCGATTCAATTGTTGTTTGATGGCCTATGAGGTATTGTTGAATTCTTCTTTTCTTTAAATTCCATATTTTTATAGCATCATCTGAAGCCCCCGAAGCTAGGTAATGCCCATCTGCCGAGAAAGCAACTGATGTAACTGTACCTATACTGTAATGATTATCCATCAGGGTTTGTTGCTTTTTACCTCTTGTTAAATCCCAGATCGTTATAGTCTTATCCCACGATCCTGAAGCGAGGTAATGGCCATCTGCAGAGAATGCAACTGAATAAACCGCATCAGTATGCCCTCTGAGGGTATGTCGTTCTTTACCTGTGGGATCCCAGATCTTTATATTTTTATCTTCTGATCCTGATGCAATATAACGTCCATCTGCTGAGAAAGCAACTGATAAAACTATGTCGTTATGGCTATTAAGGGCTTGTCGTCCTTTCACCGTTGGATCCCATATTTTTATCGTCTTATCACTAGACCCTGAAGCAAGGTAGCGGCCATCTGCTGAAAATGCAACCGACGTAATTTCGCTCCCATGACCTATAAGGGTTTGCTGCTCCTTGCCTGTTGTAATATCCCAGATCTTAATAGTTTTGTCATATGACCCTGAGGCAAGGTAACGACTATCTGCTGAGAAGGCAACCGATCTAACTAATTGGCTATGGCCTTTGAAAGTTTGTTGCTTTTTGCTCATCATATCTAGTATTTTAATAGTATCATCCCTTGACCCTGAGGCAAGATAGCGGCCATCTGATGAGAAGGCAACTGAGCTGATCATAACTCCATGACCGTTAAGGGTCTGTAAATGAGGCCTCCAGTCATGCTCCACTATAGGTTTGACCTTTAACCATTGAGGTTCTTCTTCTTTGAATGCTTTCCGTATTAAGCTATTCAATGGGCTGAATACAAGTGCTGACGTATATATTTGGAGTGGATAATCTGCAATCAATGAACTGTTCTGCCGGATGAATCGCCGTGAGTCTTGTTTGTTTGTTTGTTTGTTTGTTTTATTATTAACGTCCACTAAGTAAGCTAGTTACATAAGTCCTTATCTGGGTACTAGGACGGTAGGAGCCGCCGAGTTTAGATCGGGCGTTCGCTACGTTTTAAAAGTGATAAAGGAAATAGGGAAGTATTAATTTATTTTATGTATCTGTTTCTGTAGGGGGGGGGCTGTATAAGCTTATCTCCTTTACTAGTTTCTGGAAATCCTTGTACCTTTTGTTATTAAGGAGGTATTAGATATAGGTGGTTCTAAAGTGCGCTTCCTTTTCCGGTACGTTAGGGAGGAAAGGGGCTACTATATAGTACTTTACGAAGTGCCTTTGTATCCTTAGCTCCCTGTATTTACAGGTAGGCCTAGTATTATATCTAAATCTCTTATAGTATTCTATAAAGTCCTTATATTTTAATTTTTTAACTAGTAGCCTATATAAGATTAGGTATAGAAAATATAGCTCTAGGGGTATAAAGGGGGCTTTATAAAGGCTTTATTTACTAGTCTTATATAACTTTAGGTAGTTATTATTTTAGTTAGCGTTTTATATTTCCCTATATTTCTTTTTTACCTACCTTTTAATAAAGGTAATAGTAAAGTAGTTTCTTAAGTAGTAAGGGAGTTTTAAATTTTTTTTTACTAGTCAGTCGGCTTTTTTATTTTCTAATATATCTTTATAGCCTAGGACTTAGGCTGCTTTTATAATTACTTATAAAAGTAGTCTTTAGGTAATTTAGCATAGCTTTATATAAGCTCTTTAGGATAAAGCAGGAGTTAGCCCTAGTATTTTATCTACTACTGCTAAGTTATTTAGGAAAAGTAGAATCTCTTAGATATCCGGGTTTATAAAGGTATATGTTTTAGCTAGCTTTATAACTTTAAAGGTATCTACTGCTTCAGCGTTATAGACCTCTGCGTTAGTAAGGGGGCTGTATACTATAGTTTTTTTAAAGTTATAGTATATAACGGCTTTTTAGCTAATATTACCTTATTTATCCTATAACCTGTTTAAGTAAGTAAGGAGGGTAGACCTAGGGAGGCTGTTAAGTAGTTTTAGGTATTTCTCTACTGCCTTTAACTTTAGTAGGCCTTTAAGGTCTAGGCTTACTTAGACTACTCTGTTATTTTTAGTAAATAAGGAAGGTTAAACTATTTTCCCTACTAAGGCTACAGTACATTACAGTTAAGTAGGGGGAACCCTAGGGGGGAGTTTTTTATTAATATATCTGCTAATTAAGTAGTTCCTATTTAAACCTATAAAGTAAGCTGCTATATAAAGTCTGGTTTATACTACTTATATTAACGCTGGGGGGACTCCTAATTTTTTATATATAATAAAGAGGTTGGTTATCTTTTATATAGGGACGACTGCTCTGGCTGCTGCTTTAAATAAAGGTTCTAGGATTGCAGTTAGTTTTATTAAGCCTGTTCCTACTTATCTATTTAGGTTTATTATACTTTATTTACTTTTACTAGGCTAAAAAGCCTCTGTCTTATATAGGGCTATAGGGGTAACGTAGGCCTTAGCTGCTATAGCTATTACATCTGGTGGGGATTTTTTTTATATTTTATTTAAAGATCTTAGGAAATTAACTGCTTTAAGGGCTTTTCCTTTTATAATCCTAAGGTGTTTTTTAAAGAAAAGCTATAAGTTTAAGTATATCCTTAACTACTAGACTAAGTCCTGGGGGACTATAATTTTTCCTTTAAAGTCTACTCTTTTATTATATACTTAGGTTCTGGTTTTATAAAAGTATATAAGTTTAGCTTTATTTAGGTTAAAGAAGATTGTATTTTTATTACCTTAGTTTAGGGTGTTTTTTAATTTCTACTGGAGCTTTTAGGTAGTTTCTTTAGTATTAGCCCCTACTGCTATAATATTAATATTATTTACGTACTTAAAGTAAGTATTAAGGTTATTAAGCTTTAGGCTAGGGGAAAAATAAAGTATAAAGACAATAGGGGAAATAAAGGACCCCTATAGGGCTTTATATTCTAGCTCTATTTTTAGGAGGGTAGTCCTGTAGCCATTTTAAATAAGAGCCTTGCGGTTATTTATAAAGGAATTAACCTATTTTATAAAAAAGGGGGGCTACCTTTATTCCCTAAGTCTATATACTAGGCAGTTATATATAATAATATTAAATACGCTGGAAATATTAAGTATAAAAAAGGAGATAATAAAACCCTAGGCTAGGGTAACTTTAGCATTATATAGTAAGTAGGCGACTAGGTTTATTATAAACCTTTTTAGAAGAGCTCTGAAATATTATTTTAATAGTATTTTATATTCTATTACTAAAAGGGAGACTCTTCTAGCTAGGAGTCTCTTAAGGCCTTTACTTATATAGAAAAGTAGGGAGATAGGTTTATAGCCTTTATATATAGTATATACTTTCTCTAGCTTCCTAGGTTTAGGGATAATAATAATTTTTACGCTTTAAAAAAAAAGTAGGTAGTATTTTATTATTAAGTATCTGTAGAAAAGGTTAGTTATATACTTACTAATAGTAGGCTAGGTAAGCTATAAAAGGGCAACTAATATACTATCTACGCTAGGCGTAGTATTTCCTAACCTTATTATAGTTTTTTTAGCCTCTGGCTTTAATATTATTTAATTTTAGTAAATGTTTTTATTAATAGGAAAGTCCTCTTTTTATAAGTTTAAGATATCCTCCTCTATTATCTTTTACTTAAGAAGTTTATTTTTAAGAAAAGTTACTTTTTTTATAAAGTCTAAGATACTTTTATCCCTATTTATTAAAGGGGGTAGTTAAAAGCAGTCTATTACCTTATACTACTTAGCTACTAACTAAATATTCTTAATAATACTAGCTTCTGCTATAATCTTATTTTAGTAAGCTTACTTACTATAGTATATAAAGTCTTTAAGGGTTTTATAGGCTTTTTTATAAGCAGGGGAGCCGTCTGCCGCTTCTTTATAAGCCCTATAGGCTGCTTTATATTTCTTTAACTACTATAGTATATTATAGCTATTCTAGTACCTAGTTTTACCGGCTGCCTTTATAACTTATTTAAAGAGGTTCTATAGGGCCTTGGTATATTTATCTAAGTTAGTTTCTAATAGTGTAGTTAAATTAACCATAGGGAGGGTTTAGGCAAAGGAGTATATAAGTTAGCTAAAGTCTTCCTAGTATTTTATTAGAATATATTTTTTCCCTGTCCCTAGGGTTATCCTAAGGGGCTTAGGTAGGTTTATAATTACTATATAGTAGTTTAACCTTGTATTAAAGGAGTATTTAACCTTAGTTAACGTAGGGTAGTTTATAAAGACTAGGTTAATGTATTTTCCTAAGTATTAAGTAGGTGTATTTATTAAAGCTAGGAGGAGATTATACTTTTCCGCCTATTTTATAATTTTATTACCTACTAGGTCCACGCCCCTGCCTAGTTCCTAAAGTTAATATAAGGTATTAAAGTCGCCTGTAATAATTAAGTAAAGGGGGGGAGGGCCTTATTTAGTAAAGGTCTTTATAGCTAAGTCTACTAAAGCCCTTTAGTAGACGTTAATAATAATATAATTATATACTTTTATTTAGTATATATATTTATCCTTTAGGCCTAGGGGAGAAAGTTATTTACTAAGGAGGTTTAAAGAAATTCTAATAAATATAAGAACTAAGGGTTTAGTGTCTTTTTAATTATTTAAGGGGTTATATATTTAATATTTAAGGTAATTTTTAATTTACTTTTTATTTAATACTTTATTCTATTAGGCATAGGGTTCCTGGATTAGTATAATATTATAGCTACCTTCTTATACTAGTAATAAGGTAATGTTTTAGTATAAATTACTTTTTTTAATATTAGTTTAGAAGATTTTAAGGTTAGTGTTTTTTTAGCAGCTGTAACGGGGTCTATTATTTATAAGCTTACGTTAAAAGGTTTATTAATTTTAAGGGGGGCGTTAAGTATATTTTTATTACCTTTAGCTTCTTCTTCTTTATTATTTAGGCTAGTTATATAAACTACTAACTTAGCGGGGGAGGTTCCTTTATAGGGATCTTCTTTATTTAAGTTAACTTTAATAATAACCTTTTTAGCTAGAGCCTAAGGGGGGAAGGGTAAAGCTAAGCTAAAGATTAATAGCCTTATACAGGGGCCTATTTAGGTCTTTAGGTTAAACGTTTTCTTAATATTAAGGGCTGGGGCGGGGGTAGGTTTAGGTTTAGGTAGATTAGTTTTATTATATTCCTACTGGCCTAATTCCTAGATTACCTAAAGTTAGGCTTTAGTTATTTATACTTTTTCCTTATTTTTAACGATTGGTCTAGCGGGGTACTTTAGGGAGTCTACTATATAAGGGCCGTTATAGTTAATATACTAAGGCGGGGATAAGTAATTAGCTATAATATTATTATATTTAAAAAATAATTTACTATATTTATAATACCTTTTAGTTCTAGTATAATTCCGTAGGTTATAGAATTTAAAGTACTATAGGCATTAGGTAACCTAAGGGGGCTAGACTTAGATTTCTACTAGGAGGAAGCTGCTAAAGAGTTTAAAGCCAGGTTTAACGTCTTTATTAAAAAAGATAAAGTAGCTATATATATTAAAGGATTTTCTAAAGTTAGCTTTACAGTAGAAGATAAATAGGCTCTTAGCCCCTGCCCTGGCGTATACCTCCTCTGGGATTAGCGTATCTATAGGGTAGGTTCTGCTTATATTAGTATACGTCTTTAATACACTGTATATAAAAAAAACCTTTTATAAATATACTTCTTTAATTTTTAGACTATTATTTTTTACTACTGGCTAAAGTATAATAATTTTATTTTTAATATTTTAATTCTTACCTCTAAGGGTAAAGCTTAATTAAACCTTTTAAAAGTAAGTAATATCCTTATTTATAAGCTTTAAGATCTTAATTAATTCTTATTTAGCCCTAATAGCTAATAACTTTTTTTATACGTAGTCTAGGGGGACTTAGATAAAGATATAATTATTAAGGCTTTCCTTAGATTTATTAGTTTTATTTATATTATTTCTATTAGTAGCAGAGGCCGGCCTTCTACTACCTATAGAGGAATACTTTAGGTTATTAATTCCCTTCTAAAGGTTTTTATTATAAGTATTTTTTTATAATATAATCTATGCTTATATAACCCTAGGGTCCTTTTAGCCTGTTTATCACGACCCGGCTCTTATAGTTGCGACAAGGGGCCTACAGGGTAGGCACTCCCGGATTAACGTCAGGCCGCGTAGCTAATCAGGAAGCGGTCGACGAAAATCGGCGTCGATTCCAATCAACGCAGGAATAAATCAATCAAAATCATAAGCGATTCCACTCGACTCTAGAACACACGACTAAATATATAAGTTCACTTTATATTACTCATTAGATTACTTAGATAGCCAGTTGTTATTACAGCGTTTACAATACAATCAGATTAGAACTTAGACATCTACTCTTATTTATATTACTAGCTGGTGATAAGATTACCCGTTTACCAACCTAATTGCTCCGCTAATATAAACCATAGAACTACTCTAAGGTTTATCCCTTAGAAACAGCTAACCTATAGTACCTATAGGACCCAGTTCGTCACACAATAACAACTCTTATTCAGACGGTCACCTTGGACCTACGGGCAATAAAACATAATAATTAACTAAATACAGGACGTTAACCCTAATAAAACTTACGAAGACCCTACTGCAGTATAATAAAAAAACACCGCCCTAGCGAGACTCGCAAACTTAGAAAACCTTATGCAACAACAAGCTGCTACTATACAAAGACTCACGGGACAACTTTAAACACTGCAAGGACAACCACCAGTGGTGTAACCAGTGGTGAACCCCGTGGTTAACCCAGCCCCTGTAGTACAACAACGGGAACCCGGAGAAATTATTAAACCAGCACTACTAGACAAGTTTAAAGGAGACCCCAAGCAGATCCAGAAGTTCTTCACCAACATACAAAACTACTTCAGCTACTTCCCAACCACTATAGCCAATAACGTTATAAAAATTTAAACCGCAGAAAGCTATTTAACTAAAACCGCCAAAGACTGGTTTAAACCACACCTTAGAGACTATAAGTAAACCAAAACTCCTAAGAAATAATATATACTTAACCTATTCAATAGTTACGCTACGTTTAAAAAACAGCTTAAAAAACTATATAGAAAAGTTAATAAGTCTAAAGAAGCAGAGGATACACTCCTTTAAATTAAACAGAAAGGACCCTGCGCAAAGTACACTACCGCTTTTATACGTCTAGCCGCCAGGACCAACCTAAACGATAAAGTACAGCATATACTCTACTACTAAAGACTTAATTCAGACGTTAAAGATAAACTCTCCAGAGATAAAAAACCTAACACTCTCGATGCACTCGCAGAAAAAGCCACTTACATTAATAAACGACAATTCCAACGGCAACAAAAACGCAAGCAAGAAGGAAACCCCCAGAAGATAATCCTAAAACACCTTTACTTTAGAAATAACGCTAACCAGGGAAAAAAAAGGGATCTTACCATATATAACAATAGACAACCAGGCCCAATAGACCTTAGCACCATTAAGGCTTAACGTAAGAACGTTAAATACTATAACTACGGAAAAAAAGGATATATAAAAAAGTATTATTAAAAGCCTGCTAAAAAGATAGGAAATAAAAAATTTACGCCTATCCCAGAACCCAAGGAAAACCAAGCCATTAATACTATACGACCCTCGGAAGACCATAATATCCTATACTTCTCAGCATACTATAATAATAACTATCAGACCTATTACAGTAATAAATAAGGATCAGGATAGTACCCCAAAGGGCGTATACAAACCTTAAACACGCTTAAAAAAGTCACCTAGGAGAACCTCAGCTACATTAAATAACTTATTCAACAAAGCCTCAACAAGTAAAAATAGAACAACAAACTTAAGGATAAGGAAGAGGTACTCCAAAAATAAAAATAAAACGAAGCTATACGCTAGTATAATAAGGATTTTCTAAACACAGCGCCTCTAACGTAATATAACCCTTACGAAGGAATAACTTAGGAGGAAATTAACGACTTTAAAAAACGTATATATAACTAATGTAGGTCAGTGGAACCTAAAAGCATTTACCACCCCTGTAAAATAACTACAGCGGACTAGGAATAATACAAAAACCAATACGGAATACAAGGTATTATTAAAGAAAATAAACGCTATAACAAAATTATATAACAGAAGGAACTTAAGGACCACCAGAAGCTCCTTAAACAATAGGGACAGATTAAACAGATTAATCTAAGTACCGCCTACGACCGGATCCAATTACCCAGAAATCAGTTTCAACAATATATCAAGACTAACGCAGACGAATACCCAATAGCCAAGACACTAGAATCAATCCTATACTACGTCGACAACATCCTACTCACCAACTAATATAATAAAGCCAACATTATTAACTATAAGCTACTACTATGTAAATAATATATTATAACTAAGCTTAATAAATAGTATAAGGATTACGAAGCTGCTAAATATAGATAAAAGGAATTTACACTCTGTAACAAAGACTATTGTAAAAAACACCAGTACTAACGCCGAGCCCTTGCATATATTACCTACAACCTAGAATAACAAGGATTTAACCTTATAAAGCACAGTAACGACAATAAACTACGAGGAATTAACTAGAATAACCTTCGGAAATACTACAAGCTCACCACCAGATACATACCTAAGCCCGGATATACCTAATGCAAACGCTATAATATTTAAAATAAAGAACCAGGATAGATTACCTTAGACCTAAACGATATTAATATTAACCCTTATGGCAATAATTATTACAATAGCGCCGATAATACAACCTACCACAACCTAAACACCCTTACAGAAGGAAAGAAACTACGAAAATTCTAAGTACCAGGCACCTTAAAAGGATATCTAATTACAGTCTATATAAACTCCAGAGCTACGATAAGCTATATTACGCCTCAACTAGTTAATCGCCTATAGTTAACCCATTATAAGAAGGAGAAACCATATACCCTTATAAGCATTAAGAAATAATAATTCACTTACAACAACGGAACTATTAACCGCAAGACCAATCACCTCAAAATCCAGTTTAGTAAAATTAAGGATACGTTCAGCTTTAACATTATAAATATTACAGGATATAACGTACTCTTAGAATATAATTAACTTAAGTTATATAACCCCGATATTAATTAGGAGGAAGGCTACGCAATATAGCAACGTTGCACCTAACTAACTAACATTATAGTAAAACTATAACTAAATCAGGAGGATCAACAGGATACTATAATATCCCCGACAATAGGATCAGTAACCCCTGCATTAAATAAAGAAATATAAAAACATATAGAAAAGAAAAAAGTCACAAAACAAGTACGATTTAAGGAGCCAAAGAAACTCCTAAGAATAATTAAATATATTAAGAAACCTAAAAAGAAACAGCTTAGATTTCTAAACTCAATTATACAAAAGGTCAAGGAATTATACTACTAAGACCAACAGATACTAGAACATCTAAAGAATATACCAATAGACCTCCAGCATATACCAGTCTTTAACGAAGAACTTAACACTAGACTACCAGAACACAGCCAATAGGATCATAAGATTAAGCTTATAAATAACAAAGTCCTAACGTTCAATAAGATCTATAACCTTAGCGCTACCGAACTTAGAACACTTAATAAATAGATAAAAGACCAGCTAAAGAAAGGTTACATCTAACCTTCCAAATCCTCAGCAGGAGCCCTAGTTATATTCGTGCCTAAGAAAAACAGTAAACTTTAACTTATTATAGATTACCAATAATTAAACGCAATAACCAAGAAAGATATTACGCCGTTACCACTGATTTCAGAAATCAGAGATCAGCTTACAGGAGCCAAGGTCTTTACTTTATTAGACCTTAAAGGAGCCTATAACCTCATTTACATAAAGAAAGGCAATAAATAAAAAACCGCCTTCAGACCAGATACAGATTATATAAATGCAATATTATATAGTTCAGATTAACCAACGCCCCTGCAATATTCCAGAAAATAATCAACTACGTATTACAAAACTACGTAGATCATTTTATCATTGTATACCTTAACAATATCCTCATCTACTCTAAAAACTTAGAAGAACATAAAAAACACGTTAAAAAGGTACTACAAACACTCTAAGATAATAAACTCCTAGTAGAACCTAAGAAATATAACTTCTACACGCAGAAGGTTACATTTTTAAAATATATTATTACCCCAGGCAAAATCCAAATAAACCCTAAAAAACTCAAGGCAATCAACAACTAGAAGCCGCCCAAAAACGTTAAGCAAGTATAAAGCTTCTTAGGACTTACTAACTATTATTAACGCTTTATTAAAGACTTCTTGAAAATTGCTATACTACTTACAAACTTAATAAAGAAAAACGTTAAATTTAAATTAACATAAAACGCTCTAGCCGCTTTTAAACACCTTAAACAAGCTCTCACAAATGCACCAGTACTTATAATGTTTAACCTAAACAAACCTATCACAATTAAAACCAACGCCTCAGATTATATAATCAAAGGAGTACTCAGCCAACCGGACAACACACCTAAGAAGAAGCTCAGGCCTATTACCTACTTCTCAGAGAAACTAAATAAACTAGAACTTAGATACCCTATCTACAATAAAGAGTTCATAGCTATATACTAAGCGCTCAGCAAGCAGTATTAAAGACACTACTGTAAAAGAAATTAATTTCCAATAACAATCCTCACGGATCACCGGAACATCACCTACTTTATAACAACGCAAGAACTATCTCGCAGATAAGTCAAATATTATAAGCAACTCTCCGAGTTTAAACTCTTAATCAGATACTGCAGTAATTCAGATAACGGATGCGCTAATGCACTTAGCAGACGTCTAAACTACTTCTAAGAAATCCCGGAAGTAAAAGCATAAATACTGGAAAAGAATCAGTATAGCGACCTAGTGATTTAATTAATTAACACCATATACTAAATCAAAATAGATGATCTAATTATTAACGACATAAAGGAATACGTTAAGAACTAGGAAAACAAACAATACCCAGAAGGTATTTCTATAGACATAGGATACCCAACACTAAATAGACTCATCTAGGTACCAGAAGACTTACAAAGCAAAGTAGTAAAATCAGTTTACGCACACAAGCTCAACAGACACCGTAAAATCCGAAAAACCATACAGCAGATCATACAATACTTCAAATTCAAAGGTATTAAGAAATAGGTACAGAAGGTTATATTAGAATACATAACATACAGACAAGCCAAGGCATTACACCATCTTCCTTATAGAAAACTACAACCCCTACTAGTTCCAGTTAGAAATTAGGAATCAATAACGTTCAACCACATTATAAAGCTTCCACCTTCAAAAGAACCTATAACCAGCAGTACTTAGGACAGCATCTTCGTAGTAGTCGACCAACTCTCGAAAATAGCCTACTTTATCCTAACAAAAGAATAAAGCTCTGCAGAAGACTTAGCTTATATATTTTTCCAATACATCTATATAAACCATAGACTGCTAAACGAGATTATCTCAGACAGAGGATCAACATTTATATTAAAATTTTAGTAATTACTTATAGCAAGAATCAGACTAAAACATAAAGCCAGTACAGCTTACCACCCCCAGACGGATAGACAAACAGAATAAATTAACTAAATTATTAAAATATACTTACGGTACTACGTTAACTTTAACTAAGACAATTAGGTAGAATACTTACTAACTGCCTAAGTATCCTATAATAGTACACCGGTAGAATCTACGAACTACTTACCGTTTTACGCAAACTACGGGTTCAAACCAGATCTACACCAACCACCTATCAAAAGAGAAAATACCAGCAAAGCTATCATTATAGCTAACAAACTTAAGGAACTGCACTAAGAATTACAAATATAACTTAAATTCGTTAAAGAAAGAATAGCTAAATTCGCAGACACTAGAAAAATTAAAGGACTAACCTTTAAAAAAAGAGACATAGTCTACCTACTTTAACACTTACAAAATAATAAACAGCCAAACATCAAAACAAACAGGCCAAGCAACAAACTCAATTTTAAAAAACTTAGACCTTACAAAGTTACGAAGAAAATTGAACCTGTTAATTATAAAATAGATCTTCTACTCGCCCTAGGAAAACGAAGAAGAACTATATATCTGAATTTTCACATTTCACTACTAAAAAAAGCACTAGTAGATAAAGAAACAGGTGAAGTTATACAGGACGAAATTATTATTTAAGGCGAAGAACTTAAATACGAAGTTAAAAAACTTAAAATAATAAGATTTAATAAAGATACCCAATAAACTAAATACCTAGTAAAATAGAAAAGCTATAACGAAACGGAAAAATCATGGCAAACTATTAAGGACCTTAAATACTCAAAAGACCTTATAAACAACTTCCATCAAAGTTTAAGTCTAGTAAAGAAGGGTCAAAAGCGTTCTAATTAACAGCGTTAATCGCAGAACCCGCAATCACGGGATCAGTCGGATTAGGTAATAATAATACAGCCTAAAGAGCAGCCTCCGCCTTACGCTCCTTCTTTTCCAACTACTCCAGCTCCGCCAAATTATTAATACCCCGAGATACCGCACGCACCGCCTTTTTAGACCATTCCTTACGTTATTTCCGAAGATAAACAACTTTAGCCATAAAATTCGCAATTTCCTCTTCAACGGCTTCAACCTTACTATCAAGCTAGTTACACCGACGGAAAATATATAATAATTATTAAGGTATAAGAAATGCCTTACAATAAGATTTATAATCCTTAACATACTTTAAGCAGCAACTTAAGTTAACCTCGGAAGCCAAACACTAGGATCCCTTCTTTTCGTAATAAAAGCAGGGTTTTATCTCAACAGATCGCAATAATATAAAAGCAGTAAGTACCACACTTTTATTAAGTTTCTTCTTCTTTCCTTTTATATTAGCCAAGTCAGCAGATTTTTAAACGCAGAAAGTTATTTTAGCGATAAGTAGGTAATAGAAATAAGAAGAATACCTATAAGTGGGAGGTGTGGATACTTATATGCTAGATCACCTGGTCTTAGGGATAAGACTAACAGGAGGGGGAGAATTATATCACGACCCGGCTCTTATAGTTACAACAAGGGGCCTACAGGGTAGGCACTCCTGGATTAACGTCGGGCCGCGTAGCCAATCAGGAAGCAGTCGACGAAAATCAGCGTTAATTCTAATTAACGCAGGAATAAATCAATTAAGATCATAAGCAATTCCACTTAACTCCAGAATACACAACTAAATATATAAGTTTACTTTATATCACTCATTAAATTACTTAGATAGCCAGTTATTATCACAGCGTTTATAATATAATCAAATTAGAACTTAGATATCTACTCTTATTTATATTACTAGCTGGTAATAAGATTACCCGTTTACTAACCTAATCGCTCCGCCAACATAAACCATAGAACCACTCTAAGGTTTATCCCTTAGAAACAGCTAACCTATAGTGCCTATAGGACCCGGTTCGTCACACTGTTTTTTTAGTAAACGTAGGAGCTTCTGCTGTAGTAGGGGTTCTAGTAATATTTAATTTATCCTTTTTATTATAAAATATATTAGCTAATATTATCTTAATTAGTTAGGCAGCTTTTTCTTTACTACTTAATTTCTTAGGGTTTTTAGACCTTCCCTTAGGGTTAATATAGAAGGTAACGAAGTTTTTAAAAATAGTATTTAAGTATAAGCAGACTTATTCTACTACTGCTAAAAAAAGCTAGGAGGTATATTACGCTAGGCAGAAGTTAATAACTATAACTATATTTAATACTATATCTTATCTAGCTTACTATTATATATTAATTTTATTAATTTAGTTTATAATTTTATTTTTAATAAGGGATTTCCCTTTTTTATTTAAGTTAGTAGCTTCCTTTATACTATTAAAGATAAAAATAATAAAGCCTCTTAAGGTTATTTATACTATAGTTACTATTGCTGCTGTACTTAGTCTTACTTTATTAAAATTAAGTAAAGGTATTTTATCTACGCCGAGGGCTTCTCTAAAGCGTCTTTTCTTCTTAGGGGTAAAAGGGAGGACCGTAACCTCTCCCGTTTTTAGGCCTAAGGGGGTCACCTCCTTCGGTGGTTGGAAGGCTATCGCTGGTCCGGGGGCGACGGGTTTTGTTCTGTTCTAGTTATCTGGAGGGTTTACAAATGTTTCCATCTCTTTAGGGTCCTTAGATAGGACCGTAAATAAAAAAATCGTAGTTGTTTTGTCTAATAGCTAGTTAAACGGGTAGGAGTTTTTGGTAGTTAGGCACCCAAAAGGTGGGGTACCTGTAGATGTAGGAGGGAAGCTTGCCGTAAGTCTTGTACAAGTTCTAGTAATCGATGGTCTGGTGATTGGTGGTCTGGTGATTGGTGGTCTGGTGTTGTTACCTTCATTCATCAGCCTCAACTCAAGTATCATGGCGCTATATCATATATACTTACTCTTAATAAATTGTTCAGTTTGTGTCTGAAAGCCTGAAATCGCCGTTGGTTCTAAGCTGGCTCTTGATTTTCATTATTTGAGAATTTCCCCTTGAAGGATTAGTTTCGCTCCTAATTAATATAACACCACTGGCTTACTCTTAGTAGATCCTCTAGCATCGCCATGGAAAGAAAGCCATCTTCAATATATCCCATGAGGCCCAAAGCCTCGATCCAGTGCAGGAAGTGTCTTCGAAGGAATAGAAAGATTGTTTCGCACTTCTCGTTAACTTCGTTCTGAGATTGATTATTATCGTTATGTATGTCACAGAAATGGTCGACCCAATGAATACAAGAATAACGTATAGTATTTAGCGGATCCGGATTTAGTGCCTTGATTTCGTTACTTTGGAGCCCAGGAGAGTATAAATTATAGATGTTCCGTCGTAAGATGGTGGACATTGCCTGTATTAAGCGCAAAAATATATCGCCGTGAACATCAGCGGGGCTAGGGAAGAAGGCAGCTGATGATGCCTTGTCGCTCAAGTAGTCTTTAGCAGACTGGTGGATAACATAAACCTAGCTGTCTCTCACGGTAAGAAATAAGCCGCAAAGTTCTATTGCCTTATACATTAACTCAGCATCTGTGAGATCATCATCCAAAGACTCCATAATGGAACCAAGCTCAGCCAGTATAACAGGTCAATACACAAGCAACACAATCGCAAGGATCCAACAACACAACTCAGTATCTCTAACATCATCCAATTAATATATTTGCTTCACCATCCTCTCATATAAAGCAGTAAGTCCAGGTGGAAACTCATTCAGCTTTAAAAAAGTATTTTTCAGTAAGACCCTCTCTAAATTCTAATAGACTAAGGCCACCCAGAGGAAGGTATTATTAGAATTAAAGGATAAGTAGTAGTAAACAGCACTCTTTGTTTTAGCATTATATTTCTTTTTTTAAGCCAACTTATTAACTTAGTACTCGATATATACATTAACGGCTGCGGAAATAGACTTTTCATTAAGCTCTAGGCAGAGCCTCATTTATTAAGCAGCAGAATTAAGACGCTCCTTAATGTCAGGCCAGTTACAACTAAACACTATCTATTTAACGCAGGAAAAAAGGGCAGAGTTAATGTTAATAAAATCAAGTAGCTTTAGCAAATCAGTTACGCATTCGTCAAGTACATCAATAATCACAAAAGTCCGCTCTAGGCTTACATCTTCCAAGATATTTAAGAATATTTCTAATAATGCAGGCCATGCATTAACACCTTTAAAAGTCGCCTCCCCTCCATGCTTATACTATTTTTGTATATAAGAGACGAGCGACGGTTACTGTTCCACAATCAGGTAGATAAGACCTCGCAGTACAGCTGTGGCGCTATTAATGCGCTCGTCGGCGGCCTAACAGAAGAAGTAGGATAGCAGTGTATTAGCTCCCTTGTCCTTCAGCCTCGTTTAGGGAGTTAACTCGTTCACAATACCGCAGAGCAACATCGTCTTACCCTTACCGAGATCGCCCTTAATCCAGAGCAGTCGGCTCTGTTCGTCATCACGCCATTATCGGAAGTCTTTGTGCTCGAGGATCCAACGATATAAATCTTCAAATAGACCGCCCTTTATATCTTCAATGCAAGCTTTATCGAGGCGGGGGTCGGTATTTCTGAGGTCGGAAAGGCAGCGGTCTTCTGCCTGATGGATATGTACGACATTTCCGATATGGGCTCTTGCGTTATCTTTGAGGTCCACAGAGCCGACATGAGTATTTGATATCATGTCTGCCATGTTCTTGCGACCCTCCTGCGGTTGTTCGCCTGAAAGTAGACCAATGTTCGTACACTCCCAAGCCGTATGTTGGTGCTTCTGTGGTATTATGTCTTGCAAATCGCAAGAGGCTCGGGGATAGAAAACCCCGCAGCATCTCAGCCTTTGAGTATTATGTGCGGCACGACAGGTAAGGAGTTGTCTGGGGGCAGCCTGATCAATTCATTGGTCACAAGCCTCTCTGCTGCCTAATGCATGCATGGCGGCCAGGTTCAGCATCCTTTCTCACTACCACACCAAGTTCAATACGTTGATCAAATCGATTCATCAGGCATCAATAACTTCTTTCGCGTCTGCCTTTAACAACGAACTCGCTATACTTTTGAACATGGCCGAAATCTTTGGCATCGCCACGGGCGCTTTGAGCGTAGCAGCACTGTTTAACAACTGTGTCGACACTTTTGAGTACATCCAGCTCGGCCGCCATTTCGGAGAGGACTACCAGAGATACCAACTTAAACTCGACGTTGCGCAGACTCGCCTAGGCCGATGGGGTGAGGCTATTGGGATCAACAGCGACATACGCTTCGCATCTGCCGCGCCGAGTGACAAGGCTGTAAAGGATGCATTAGGGATCCTCGAAGATATTGCAGATTGCTTCGAGTCTGCGCAAAAGAAATCAAGAAGATATGCAGAGCGTGCTGATAAAAAGGAGCTAATGATCCATAATAACAATGATATGAACCTCATATTCCAACGGCTGCATAGTCGTTCCAAGGACATCGCTCGTCGGAGACAGAAAGGCATAAGCTTTGTTAAGAAAGCTGCGTGGGCATTATATGATAAGAAAAGCCTCGAGAATATCGTTAACCAAATTTCATCCTGGGTTGACGAGCTGGAAAAGCTATTTCCTACTGAGGCGTCTTACCAGAAGTCTATCGAGATTGAGATTGAAGAGATTCATGACGAGCTGAGCCTTAAGGCTCTTAAGGACGCCGCCCGTGATATCGATCCAGCCCTAGAACACGCGGTAGAGCGCAAGGTGGATTCCATCGAGGGAAAGAACTCTGCCAGGGACATCACGATGGAAGACAAGGCGAGATTCCACGTTGGCAACGTATTCTCAGAAGGAGTCCTCCAACACGAGATCCTCGTCAAGGATCAGACGAAAAACTCTGTAGAGACAATTTCGGCGAAAAGCGAGACTCGGGTCCAAGTAGGGAATGTTTACGGTGGTAAGGGGATCTGGGATGATTAACGGATTGGCATCTAGGATCACAATGGTGGTCAATTGGCTACATGTATTGAACTCACGCTAGCTTATTAAGCTATGAAGATGAACACTTAAATGCAGACTGAAAAATAGTAACAGCAAATATGAACTATCGAGGGATGTATAGATAAAAAACTCAAAGTCTCTAAAGGTATATAAGACTCTAAATGTTGACCTCGTCCTGCTAATATACGACATATTACAACTTCTTTTTGCAATCAGTCATTTCCAATACGGTCAACTGACGAATTAGATGACCTTTTACTTGATTTGTATTCTTGGACCCATTTAGGTTCTTCGCCTTTAAGATCATTGTAAGCTTGACCCAAAGTCGCCGAAGGAGCTGGCGCAGATAGAGGTGCTGCAAAAGCGGTTCAGGAGATCTCGCTTCTTGGTCGAGATTTTTGAGACTCAGATCGATTTATTCGTTCTTTGATGATGCTAGGTCCGGCGATTTTTCTTCTAAGACAATTGTGTCGAAGGATGCATCCTCATCTATTTCCGGGACTTCATAACCCTCATCGGTTCCCATTTCGTCGTCCAGAGTGCTCCTTTTTTCAGAGTCTTCGTCGCTGCTGAATGACTGCGAGCTAGAGAAGGCATGCAAGTCGCCATCCGCGAGCTTTTCTACTGACAATCGCAGTGTAAGCAAGGCTAGGAATTGTAGATGGTCGGCGATGTGATCCATCATAAGACTCATCGTAGAGTCCATCACAGGGGTCTTCATAGGAGCAACAATCCTCGTCTCTAAGTCAGCCACACTTCGGGCCGTTGGATCTCTTGGTGGTTCCTCTTCAGATCCAGATTTTGGAACGTCGAATCGTACTGTTTTAGCGCCCTCTTTGGTACCCTCAAAGTCTTTCTTGGACCCCGGTGGCGAAGTTACCAGCACTTCATCCAAGTTCTGTGACCCGGACGATACTGAGAGTACAGCAATGCTCTTTAACTTAGGTCGAGATTTGTCAAGTGGCAAGCAACAGAGGGGACAGATATCCGCGGATCGGCCAACATCGAATGAATCTTGGAAATTAGGGTTGAGGGACTGATTATCATTGCCAATCGGGGTGGATGGGCCTTGTCGCCAAAAGACGCCATGCTCTCGCTCAGTGTGGGCTTTCCAGTCAGATCGGCTAGCAAAGGTTGGAGATTGCAAACATGAACTCGAAATGCACACAAAAGGTAACAAATCTTCGTTCACGTGGCATCTGTGCCATACTCATTAGCATCAATCAAGGATGGGAATCTTCAGAGGACCGACTTACCTCCACCATACGTTATCAGTATAGTTAGCTTTGAGGAAGTTCTTTTTTGGCAGAGAGGACAGGGCTTCTGAACTTCTCCATCTTCGAACTGTGGAGGGCTGGGAAATTTTGCTGTGCTTTCGAGGACAGTTGACGCTCCAGCGCGTCTTGGAGACGGTATCTTGGCTTCTGCTGTCGGTATAGTGAATTGAGAGCCTAGATCCGATGCCAGAGCCCCAGATAGAGCTGAAGTCTCAATGGAAACTCTACTTGGCTCGGGTCTCGTCAAAATCGGGTTTCGATCTATGGCTGATGATTGTGGCAGTGATCCTTTGGTAGGCAAAGGTGACGATTCTCGTCTCGATTGCACGGATTCATCTCCAGACTTTTCATCGCGGCGACGGTCTATACGCAATTTCTTCCCGTGGGACCGCCAATATAATAGCTTCATATGTCTTCTCTTTTGCCCTCGATACGTAGATTTTAACTTCTCAATCTGCATTGAACAGCAACACCCCAAGCCGTTCTCGCATTCGAACTTGGCGGCAGCTTGATCGCAGTATTGTTTCCAAGCCAGCTCGCCCAGGCCGTTATTTCAGAGCCTCGACCATACCCGCCCCCAATTCCCTTTGAACGAAACGATCCATATGACTTATCGCCCATCGAGATTTCAAGGAATTCAGAATACCTGAGCGACTATCCAGGTCGAGACAAAGCAAGTTGGAGACAAGGCGACCCGCCGCCTTGACTGCCCCATGTCACCGTATACCTGACCTTGATCATCTCAATGGGGATTATAACATGAGTATACTAATTTTAAAATAGGTAAATACTACACTTGTGTAAATAGGAGGACTCTTAAGCAATTCTATTAAGCATATTTAATACTATTATTTACCTAGCTCCCAAGCTCTTCTAATATTTTCGACATTATAATATCCTAATCCAGACCCCTGCTAAAATTACCATCCGTGGTGGTGACTGGCGCCAGCTGCAGCTCAGCGACAGCTGTTTTAAGACATGGCCCTTGGAGAAAGAGGGCAACAGGCTCTTCGCTCGTATAACCCTTATCATTTTCCATACGATAATGAAGCTCATACTCTCGGCTGCCCGTATATGGATGGACAATTAAAAATATTTGCCAGCCATGCAATACCGCCCCCCCTGCCCGGGGGGCAAACAAGCTTTGTCATGACACAGCTTAGAGCTTTTGCTTTAAGCAACGACGTCAATGGTAGGGACTGGGCAATGAAGCAAAGAAATGACGCAATTGAGCAAGAAATGAAAGAGTAAGCTGGGATGAAGTTATAACGCTCTGTCCAGCCTATATCTTGCTGCGGCTCAAGTGCTTTTGGTCCACCGCTGTATCAAGATTGCGGCGGAGGGACTGACAGAGGATATAGCTGGGCATACCAGAAGACCCTGTGCAACAGCATGATGATAAACAGTAAGGGCACCTCCCCGCCGTGTATGGCGGGACATTTGCGGAAAAGAAATTGAGTTCAATTCGCTGCCTTCCGACTTGAAGGGATGGGCACTAAAGGGTTCAGACCCAACCTCGACAACTACCTGGAAAACTCGCGCCGTAGCCGCTGCCGGAAGAATCCGAATCATCGATGACTACGATACGTCGAAGAACGCTTGAGAAGGCCGTTGGGTATATTGGAGAAATCTGTATGGCGGAAAACATCCTGGTTGGAATGACGACCACCATTCAAGTAGGGTGTTTGGCGGTTAATCATTTCGCTTGGGAATTTCACAGGCACCCCGTTTTATCTCCTTCTGTAAAGTAGGGCTTAAGGGGTTTCGTGGTGAACGATTATAGGAGGCTAACCCCACGCGATGAACAACGCCCTCACCGTATCATCCCTTTCCATGCCATCCAAAGAGATTCCAATCGACATACATTCAATGCAGAACCGCCACCACCCCAGCGAAGCGCACTGAGGCTAGACGCATAATATATCTGGATTGCGAAAGAACAACGTCTAACCTCGTAAGAGATGGTAATGCTCCTCTTCTAACAAAGGTACACCAAGGAGGTACCCGTAACACATAACCCAGCATCAGCTCCAGTATAGCTTTTCTGTACTACCGCATAGTTAGAAGAGCCCACCTGCTACAGTCAAGAACGCAATAGGTATTTTCTTTACACTAGCCCTACATTTGACCACAGACTCGGCATACACACTTCAACATGCAACATGTTATGCATTTAACAACCTCGGTTGGTGTGGAAGAAGTCCTGATGAGGTCTGCAGACGTGTGCAAAGCTATCAACGAAACACATGATCTGTAATCATTGCCACATCCGAGGCATTTAATAGGGCATTGTGCAACCTAGCTACCCAACCTTCCTGATAAATCTATTGTGTGGAATAGACGTTTTCCGTAGATATGTAGTTCAAAATTCACTCCTGTTCCAGTCGGCACTGAAGTCATGTTGGCTTTTAGGCCAGAAGGGACTTGGTCAATGCCAGCCATGGTCAATTGGTGAACGCACGTTATTATGCAACAAAGGTATTCACAAAAGTTCACAGTGTAAAATTAAAATATCTAAATGAGCGTAGAGAAGTAAACCTAAATATCTAGCTGCATATGGATTGGTTTGGTTTGTCTGGGTTGTGAGCTGAGGTGGACGAGAAACCACTTGACCAAATGTTCCATTCCTTGATTGATGCAGGTCTGAAGATATGTCTATCCTCCGTTCCAAGATTATTCCTACTAAGTGGAATAAAATTAGAATGAAGGTTTAATGGAAACATTCAAAGGATTGAATGTTGTCGTTAAAACCAGGATAATGGGCGGGAAGACTGTTAATACAAGGAAATGCGGCAATAAAAGAAGGACCTTCGCAGCCCCGATTACTAATTTCCAGTGTTAATACAATCTTCTAATATGATAAAACCAAATTTGTTGCAAAGACAGTAAGACAGGCAGCTTACTTGAAGAAACGGCATGCACCAGCTGCAGCATTGGGTTGAATTGATGATATCTTGTTGCTCATGCTTGCAGGGACGTCCTCTGTATCATGACGAGTTAGATTTTGTCGTTGCTAAATTTGAGTTGAATAGACATACGGCAAGTATTGATGTTGACGTTGATACGCGGCCAGCAATCTTGAAAATTGACATGGTTGCATGCAAGCACCTGAGGACCATTATCAAGAAGCTCAGTAGGTGCTTCCGTTTCGGAGCCAGCCAGCGCAGTAGTAGCGAGGCAGGCTACAACATTAAGGAGCTTAGAGAACTGCATTTTGAGTTGGGGCTTAAACGGTAGGCTAGCTGGATAGATCTTGAAGCGACGCTGTTGGTTTATATTGTTTTGTTGAATAGAAAGATTATTGCAAGAGAGTTGGCAGTTGCACTCTTTTTATATTCCGCAGGTGATATAATACATTTTATCTCCTCGCATATGATCTTACTACATATAAAACTAAACCAGAATCTAATGTAGTAATATATGAGACACGCTCCTCGTTTATTAGTACAAGTGTACTCCAAAGGCAGTGAAATATATGATATTACGGCAGGTGAGACAAGTTTCTCCCTCTTACATAAAGCCTGGCTACATTTAATCTTAGATGAGACATGTGCTTCTTCCTTTGCATACAGACGTATTACACACAACGTTTGATGAGAGGTTTGAAGTCCTCACAAGTAAGATATATACCTCCCTTCCTACATCGGCTGATTATATATGGAGTCAGATAAGAGACTCGAAGGTCTAGTGAGTTAGATATAATGCCATCCTATATTATAGAAATCCCTGGGCTCCTTAATTGATTCGCAGATGACTTCTACTGCCATATTTCAGTTAGTGGTCATAGTATATGCACCCACGAGAATCGGTGACGTCTCAGGGGGTATGTGCAACAAATGACAAGTTCCATGAACATTTGGAGGATAATCACAACTTGTGCCGCCTTTCGCTGGACTGAATATAATACTTGTAGTCATGTGAGGCTTGTTTATGCAAGGAGAATCTGACCTGGTTGGTTATCAGGACGGCCGCAATCAGCATAAATTTCACATTAGAATTTGCCATCAGAGATGCGATAGTAGGATATCAAAGGAGTGACACAACAGAGCTTAATATAGCATAGCGTGATATAGCAGAGCGAAACACGGCAGAGCGAAACACAGCAGAGTAAAACACAGTAAAGTAAAACACAGTAGAGTAAAACTAGTATAACCTGACTTATACTATTAAACTTATTGAATACGCTTACAGCTATAAAGTATATAACTTTAGCTTAAGATAAGCCGGTTATATACACACCGTTTGTTTCTATCCCTGGATATCAGGAGAACAGGACAAGCTGTAGAAAACGGCTTTCTCTTGCTACACTATCTCACTGCAAGAATCTTGATGAGGATGAGGACGACTTAAAGCTTCTCTTTTAGTTCACTCTGTTGGCTAAAGATTTGTTGCAAATTGCGCGGGGAGACTCTATTCGCTGGGTTAAGAAATCCAAGATATTCGAGATATTCAGTCGTTTGCAACACCAATCACTGCCGGCATTGCCGCTACAATCCTGGACCTCGCAGCCCGTGAGGAAGCGATCACTAGCCGGTCAAAGAAGAAGCTCAGACGCCCTGAAGGAATGGAAAAGATGCTACGGATCATGTCAAGTCCGAAGAAAGATGTCAAAGATCGACTGTACTACATGGCGACATGGCATCATTGGGACAGTGGCTGGGAGATGGATGAGTCTAGATGCCGATAGGTCTGGGACACCATCAATTAGCTGTTTTAGCTTAGAGGTAGAGATTAAAGGAGTATATGGCAACAAACAGTAATAAAAATGTTTCAGCTGGTCTGTTCAACTCAATATGACCAGCATAGCTGGCGCACACTAGTCGCCCATAAATCTTTCATGGGAGAACCCATGTGACGGGGCCTTCCTTTCCCATCTGGTTCTCGTCTACAATGGTCTTTCCTATTGCGATGTCGACTTCATCGTCAATGAACTTAAGTAAGTCGAGGACGCCCTCGTTCTTTGCCTTGAATTCGCCGAGTGTTGCCCCGGCAATGCCTTTGATATCGTGCCTCACACCATCCCTGTCCCACCAGATTTTTCGCACTCGGATCCCAAGGATGAATGGCATTGAGCCATCAAAACTCGAGGAGGCGGTCTCTTTGATCCCGTAAACTACTCTGGCGCCGCCCACAGTGCCCGAGTTTGGGTCAGTTGCAACGACCTGGCCGCTGTTGCTTCTAATTCTGGACTGAACTTTGGAGAGCTTGGCTCCTTCGGTCCACATCAGTCCAGTAACCATGTGCACAGGCTTCTTGCGCTTTGTGTTGTTGATGTGAAAGGCTACACCATCGATTTGAGGGCTATTTTCGTATATTCAAACGTCGGGATGAAGTATCGGACGAACAATTTCTCAACTATCAGGGTTTCGTCATTCTCGCGATTGCGCAAGAAAGACAACGCGCCGCCCAGCCCCTCGTTGCCAAAGATATTTTCCCAAATGCTTACTTCGAGGCCTCGCAGCTCTTCAAGGCTGCGGCTAAAGCCGACCTTCTCAGACGGTTTGTCGAGCGGCCTCAACTGCGAAGCGGGAACTTCGATTGTGTCTCCGATGTCAAGTGTTCAAAAGATAGAATCAACATCGAGGCCTCGCAGTACAAAGCCCAACTCCAGTTGACCATTAGGCGGCGGGGCGATACTGAAATCGGGGCACAGATGAAAGGAAGGCTGGGGGCTAAAAGATGTGGCCATTGTGACTTGGAGATATCATTCAGTTAGGCGATGTGAAGGCATGAGCGCCTCTGCAGGGGCTCTATGTGGTGACGGGGAGAACGGTCATTAAGTGTAAAGGATTGTATTGTGCCCTTCAATGAAAGTGTCTAACATGCAGGACGGAGCCTAATGGATTACCAATTTGCAATTCTTTCTCAGCTCTTCAATGTAAAGAGCTCTGATCAATTGGTCCAAAAGGGCTGCCTATCAGATGTCTGCATGCACCTGCGGGGGTTTTCATGGAAGGCCAATCATACATGGATATAATGAGTCCTCTTGTTTGCACGGGTGTTTTTGTCTCTTTGAACGGTCATAGCTCATGTACCAAACACATTCGAATTACGGTTACCCGTATACTATAGCTTCAGCATATGTTTGTTTGTTTGTTTGTTTGTTTTATTATTAACGTCCACTAAGTAATCTAGTTACATAAGTCCTCATCTGGGTACTAGGACGGTAGGAGCCGCCGAGTTCAGATCGGGCGTTCGCTACGTTTCAATGTGACAAAGGAAATGGGGAAGTATCAATCTGTTTTACGTATCTGTTTCTGTAGGGGGGGGGGCGTATGGGCTTGTTTCCTTTACTAGCTTCTGGAAGTCCTTATACCCCCCGTTACCGAGGAGGTATTGGATATAGGTGGTTCCGAAGCGCGCCTCCCTCTCCGGTACGTCGGGGAGGAAAGGGGCTACTATACGGCACTTCACGAAGTACCCTTGTGTCCTTGGCTCCCCGCATTTGCGGGTGGGCCTGGCGTCGTATCCAAATCTCTCATAGTATTCTGTAAAGTCCCCATGTCCAGACCTTTCGGCTAGCAGCCTATGTAGGATCGGGCGTGGGAGATGTAGCTCCGGGGGCATGGAGGGGGCTTTGTAGAGGCCCCATCTACCGGTCTTATATAACTCTGGGTAGTTGTTGTTCCAGTTGTCGTTTTGTATTTCCCTGCGTTTCTTTTTCACCTACCTTTTGATAAAGGTGATGGTGGAGCAGTTTCTCGAGTGGCAAGGGAGTTCTAAACCCTCCTTTGCCAGTTGGTCGGCTTCTTCGTTTCCTAGTACATCTTTGTGGCCTGGGACCCAGGCCACATAGCTTCAGCATAAATTCATGGGAATTATAACACATGTTTATTTGCACAGACTATACCTGCCTAAATGGGAAAAGAACGGTTGTAAAGCCATTCGACTCAGCAGATTCAATATTATTACGTATTTACCTAATCTCTTCTAATATTTTCGACATTGCAACATCCTAATCCAGACACCTGCTAGGATTACCATCCGTGATGGTGACTACCGCCAGTGGTCTTGTGGCTCTTGTACAAAGTCGCAGAGTCGAGGACGGTATTGTTGTTGCTAGCAATGAAGTCGTGCGTCAAGTGCGTAGCGTTGTGGAACGTCAGCTTGCTCCATCCGTAGGTAGCATTAGTAGTATCAAGGCCAAATCGGCTGTACTCCTGGCGAGGGGTCTGAATAGTATCCAGTCCGTCGTAATGACCAGCAGCTCCGTTGGTGATGTACCAAGGAGAGGTCGGGTTGTTCAATTCCTTGGGGTCAATCTTTTGGTCGGCGATAGGAGCCAGGCGCTCGTAGACGTGGGCGTGACCAGATAGAACAAGATCGACGCCATACTTGATGAACAGAGGCTCGAAAACGTCCTTGCAGCTCCAGCAGATGGTACCAGTGACATTTGCGTGGCTGAGATACCAAGGGCGATGGCCGCCAACGATGACCCAGGGCGTGACGCTGCGGTCGATTGACTTGAGATCGGCCTCAAGCCAGTTGACTTGAGCGTTCATCTTCGCGTTGACGGGACTGGCACCCTCACCCTCTGTGCCTCCAATCTCGTCGGGGCCAATAAAGCCGTGGCCAAGATCAGTCTCGGTGTCGAGCTGGATGAAATGAGCCATGCCACTGTTCCAGCTGTACCAAAAGTTTCCAGTGCCGCCGGAAACATCGCTGGGCATGCGGAAGTGATTCTTATAGCCGGTGAAGTTGGTCTGTCCAGGCATGCAGATGCTAAGATCGTAGGTGATATTGTGTGCCTTATCAGCGGTGCCACCGTTGTCGCAGTTGGCCTCGTGGTTACCAGGTCCAACCATGTAGGCCTTGGAAGCAGTGACGGGCATCATCTCGTTGTAGAAGTCGTTCAGGATAGCCTCATAAACCTTGTATCCCTCCTCAACAGTGGTGTTGGGTAGGAATCCCTGAATTTCCTCCTTCAGCCAGTAGTCGGCGTATGCAATGTCTCCGACGTGCCACAGGAACTCGTAGTCGCCCATGGTGCTGATGAGAGAGTCGACCGTGTTCTTCTCACCGGGCTTCAGGACGTTTGTGGGTGCAACACCAGTTCCGGCTGAAGTATACAGACCCTTTGAGCCCATGGTGCCCAAGTCGGCGACAACGGCAACGGAAAAGGGCGTCTTGTCACCAACCCTGCGGCTGGTGGTGAAGTTGAATGGCTCATAGCACACATCCTCGTTCAATTGCGCAGGCAGGTAGTAGTAGGTGGTGTCCGGCCTCAGTCCCTTGATCAAGACGTGGTTGTTGTAAGTCGTCGAGGTGGGATAAGTGACAGACACGGCCGAGGACGCGACATTGGTGAGGTGCTCCTTTGACCTGCCCCAGAAGACACTTGGACGAGGAACATGGTCAAACGTGTTCCAGCTGACCATCATACCATCGTCTCCGTGGTAGGCGATTCGGATCTGCGAGTTGGCAGCATCGCTGTCCGCAGCCACCAGAGGCAGCAGGCTTGCCAGGATAGTGCTCTTCTTCATCTTGTCAACGGTGAAGATATTGGGACCTGTCGGGCTGGTTGCCAAGGTTGGGGCTGGTATGTATATATATGTATCCATTCTGGGTCGGCTGGGATGTGCGCTCATCGCCGTCATAACCATCTGTACTTCATTGCCACTACTGCTTACAGTATCAACACCATGTACGGAAGCTCAACAACTAACAGAGCTCAACTTGATGCGATACCTTGTTAATTGCCCCGTTGGTATTGGCTCGGCGATACCATCCATGGGCGATGTGCGGGGAGATGCACTGCATGCCTCTAGCATTCTTTCGGCACCGAAGCCAGGGGTCAGCCGTTGCATGTGCTCACGCTGAGGCGTCAGATTGGCCACGCCGCGGGATCTGCAGCCGATTCAGGAACCGAATCTCTAGATTTCGGTCTGCACTGTCGTATATACGAGTTAAAACTGCTACGTGAATTCATTACCTCTGGAAGTGTGTCATGAACAGAATATTGACTCTTTTTTCAGCTGGCTGAACAGGCTAAATTGCAGCAAAACAGGAGCCAAGAGGTGAACTATTTCTACCACCGCCAAAAGCTCCCGCTTACTGACGCAGCTGAAGGGTATCTACAAACTCAGTGTTAATGCATGCTCTTTTCGTTTGTACTCTCTTATGATTTGCCAATCGAATGTTTCAAGAATTATACTCATCTCAAATCTTGATAAAAGGCAATTGAGCAGACGCGCGGCAGGGGAAGTAGAATATGTCGAATTGGACCTGAGTTTATTCCCGCAGTGGCGGTGTCCCACGATCGGTTCGTTCTGAACACTAATAAACAACCGCTCCATCTACTAGTAAGTATCGCTATTCAATCATTTGCGACCCGAATTAGAGCTATGGGCTAATAATCTTCAGCTCATTCAATGCAGGGGTCATTTTAGTCGAGCCGGTAGCAGCTTACATAGAGATCCAGCACAGGTGTTCCACTTACAGACTCAGCGTTCCAACCATGTTTCGTACTGTTCTCACATTCCTCCCAGATCTTGGATAATGGCAGCATACCTATATTGAAATAACAGACCATTATTACACGGTCGAGCATGGCCATATTTATGCGGCGTTCCTTAAATTGTTAAGAAAAAGCATGAACCCCAAGAACCCCGGTGATTGTTTCCATAATTCGTCCCCTTACCCAGCCTTCATGTAGAAGGGCATGCTAAAGAGAGATCCATAGTATATCTCGCCCGTTTAGTAAATGGGCAATTATGAACCTGCCTGCAGCAAGGCAGTTATTAAGAATATCAGAGACATTAGAATAGGAGAGCAGTTCTATCTCAACTGGTTCAGTCTATCAATGATCGCATCATGAAGTTGTACATTCTTTGCACAACAAAAACAACAATGCTTGTGGCAGCTATTGCGGTACTGGCCGTTGATAGACATATATGCCTTCATACGATATTTCTGCAAATAAATCGAGCAAAACTAAACACAGCTACCCGCGTCACCCCATTCTCCATCTTACGATCTAAACTCCCATAGATGTTTTGTATTCATTAGCTTGATAATATATTAAGAAAGCAGTGTTCCATATATCTCTCATTTTTATACGATCATATAATCTCAAAATTGAGTATTGTAATTCTACGCGTAGTATTTCATGAAGCTAATGAGTTTAACGATCACTCTGCCTCTCTTATGACTCCATTAATTCTCAACTCAAGCTTTCAATGGATACTATTCGCAAACGTGTACAGAATCTCTTTAAAATATTACCGACCAGCTTCACAAGCTCTTAGCCTTTATAAAAGGAGACTCAACAGGTGAAGTGTTACAATTCTCGTCCTAAAAATCGACCGATAGTAGACAATATCATCGTGCCTTGCAGGGTACCATTCGGATGTACATCTAAGTAGCTCTATGTACACTCTGTGGATGGCACGAGAGCACCAATAGCGGGATGCATAGGGTCACCGCCAATAGGGAGCCTCAGAGATGAACAAGATTAGGCAGCAGTCATAGCCTGATGTCAAAAAGATCACTACATGACATGAGGGATTTTAATCAACGATATACGAAGCAATGCCTTTGCCTTTGCGAACAATTCATTCGCAAGCACAAAAGTGAAATCTCATCGCGTTATTCAGGCGTTTAGCCCAAATAGAGTGTCACCATACAGATAGAACAAGGGACAATGAAAAGAAAAGCACGGTCGCATCTACGCAATATTCGCAACAACCGGGTTCGCAACAACCGGTTTCGCAACAACAGGTTTCGCAACAACTGGCTTCGCAACAACCGGTTTCGCAATAACAATGTGGTCACACAGGGCGATACGCATATTTACATGTCAGATCGACCAGCCCGAGCTGCGATTCACGTCATTGCATATCCACCATACGAAGATTTCATCAAACGACCAGATATTGTTGATAAACTTGACCAGCTCTTGCCACGATCATCAGGCTACCATAGTGCCGCTCTTTGTGGGCTAGGCGGAACAGGGTATGTTGGTGTTATGCGATTCATCCGGCGTTTACTGAATAACCCGAATGTAGAAAAACCCAGATTGCGCTCGATTATATATACCGACAATGTGGTACTCGCTCCGTCTTTTGGGTACACGCGGATACAAAAGCAACAATCATAAATGATTATAAAACAATCGCGAAAAAGCTTGGCATTATGTATGAACAGCTTGATGACGAAGCTTTGCTCATGGCAGTTTGCAGTCGCATTGAAGAAGAGCCAGAGTGGCTCTTAGTCCTCGATAATGCTGATGATCTATCATTATTTGGAGTAGGGCCAGCATCTACTTCGTCAAAGAGTCTACCCAACTGTGTCCCTCGAGGCCCCAAGGGGGTCGTTCTGTGGACGAGTCGTGACAAGCGCATTATGGGGACATTGGTCAGCCCTCTCAGAGTAATTGAAGTAGGTGATATGTCACTCGAGGAAGCAAAGAAATTGCTCGCGCTAGCAACGGCAACGATACAAACCGAAGCATCGAGTGAAGACACCAAGGACATAGACAAATTATTGGAAAACCTTCAGTATCACGCATTAGCAATTTCGCAAGCCGGTGCCTATATGCGAAGAACGTCGACACCAGTGAGAGATTATTTAGCTATGCTCTCAAAGAAACAGAAACGACAGAAACTTTTAGAAAAAAGCGAGTTCGATCGACATCGGAAATCTGGGGCGCCCAACAGTATTCTAGACACATGGAGCATCTCAATCAGGCGTATTCAGCAAGAAAGCGAGCAGGCATTCCACTTGTTTCATATTATGGTATACTTTGATTGCCAGAGCATTCCTGAATCATTGGTCGAAATTGTCGGCATACGTTGTCACTTAAAAGATGACGAACTGAAGGAAGCTATAACCCGACTTGGAGAATTTTATCTCATCTATCAACGAAAAGATGAACATGGGTGCGCGATCTATGAAATACACAAACTTGTACAGGAGGCTGCACGATATGGGTTGCGTAGAAGGAATCTATTGGACAAGGGTTTGACAACAATAAACGTCAGCGATGTTCCGCGGGAAAGGGAAGAAGATTCGGAAGACTCGGAAGAAACATATTTCGCAATGTATGCCTTGTTAATTATGGGATTCCTTTCTGAAAAACTTCAGGAAACTGGACAAACCTGGGCTCTGGGCGATGCTTATCTGACACATGTTCTTCAGATAGTTGAATGGATGGATATCTTCGAAGAGAAGGTTATCGTATTGACCGACCTTTTGCTTGTTGCAGGTCTGCTGGGGCGCCTTCGCAGATGGAAAGACAAAGAATTGTTAGTTAAGAGGGGGTTAACAATGACACGAAAGATGCTTGGAGAGGAACATCCGGATACGATGAAATGCATGCATGCCCTTGCCATATCGTACCTCGGGCAAGCTTTCGGACTTCGAGATACAGGGCCGCTTCAATTTGACTTTGATTCTTGGGGCAAAGGAGCTCAGGAACTGTGTGGTGAAGCTGAAAAGATAGGAAAACAGTTAGTGAAGCTTGGACGAAAAATCTCTGAGCCAACGGATCGAGAAAAAATCGCAAGCTTGAAGCTTATGGCGGATGTGTACTGCGGACAAGAAAAATACAACAAGGCCAAAGTGTTTACAAGAAGAATACTACGGCTTCAGTGGAAAGAACACGGATTAAAGCATCCAAGTACATTAACTGCGATGGAAGATCTTGCTCGTGTCTTTTACTTCCATGACACACCAGGTTTACGCAAAAGAGCTTTGCGTGTCAGGGAAAAAATACTGGAATTTCAGAAAGAGACAACTGGAGAGAAAACTCCGACTACCATATATGCTATGTATAATCTCGCGACTTCTTTGAAAAGGTGTGGAAGGCTTCGCGACGCTATCACTCTGATGAATCAGTGCTGCAGGCTATCGAAAGAGGTCTTTGTAAGGGGTCATGATATGATATTTGAATGCCGTTGGCTTGCAGCGTATTGGAGATTAGAGCTTTCTAAAGATGATAAAGATGGTATACAATGAGCCGTACATAAGCTGTACAAACTGGATCATATGAGCCAATTGACGGTTTTGTAGGTACGTACCCTATTCCCTCGCAAAATTCGACTATAGATTTCTGAAATTTCGCTTAATCAGCTATGCATAGTTAAATAACTACTACAGTAATTGATGGGTAATATCTGGAGGGACCTACGGTCGAGTTTTGCGAGGGAATACGGTATAAGGCATTGTCTTCTTCTAAGGAACGCAATTTACGCCGCAGAATCTATGTAGATATAAAGCTATTAGGCCATCTTATAGCATTTTCCATTTTAGTTTTTCCTCATAGGATTCGTCATTAACATAGCTGTTAGAATCGGCAGTATTATAATATTCGCCCGATCTACGTTGCAGGCAATCATGCCTTTTATCACTGGGGTTCTGAGCATGGAATCTCATTTGGAAACTGCAGATAGGCATGGTAAGTGGAGGTCGCCTTTAAAATTAGTGTTGAGATAGCCTCCTCATATGTTTGATGTATCCTATGAAACTTCCGTATGCAGCCAGTCAAATGTATCTAATAGATCGAAATTAAAATCCAGAGGCTGGGGAAAGTCGTATGCCAGAGCTGCCCGGGGACTATTGCCGTCTACACTGCCATCCAAGGTATGATCCAACACCCGCTGTATAATGACTTTGCAGTCCATGCACAAATCTCCATTTGGTGCGGATGGACGCACCCAGTCGAGAAAGCCTACCAAGAGACTGAGATTCTGTATAATACTTGACCGTGAGATTCGTGCATCCTTGGGATGTTTGCCTGTAAATGTCGGGTTGAGAAGTTCTAGACAAAGGATGCCGCCTGCGGGTGCGGCGTGGGCCATGAGCTTGCTCAACAATTAGCAAGGGGCGATAAATAATAAGACGGATTGCACTACTCACAAGCCATTCAAAATTGCGCCGCATTGCTGCGAAACGGTCTTTGTGCGTCCACATAGTAAGAGTCAGTGTGAGCATCTCAAAGCTAAATAGCAGCAGATTGCCTTCTTCCAAGCTACCGTTTAGTAGCAGCAGCCTTTCCAAGAAGAACATTGTCTGTAAGTGAGTAAGTCGAATGAGTATCCGAGCATAGACGGACTTGGTATCTATATCAGGATCTAACACGTCTTGCGGATCATATCTGAGATACGGGGGAAATGCCGCAACCAATTCCAGTTGTCGACCCTGCATGTTTCTAGCCGATGCTGTGAGCTTCCACCTACGTTTGAAGAGAAAAAAAAAGTTACGTGTGGGAACATACCGTAGCTCATCAAGAGTTACACAAACCTGGCAACCTAGGGCAATCTCCATGACTTCCTCGAGAGCGGCCGCCAACATACGGCGAGCTCGAATAAGCGTAACTGGATAGATTTCGCCTTTTGTGTTCCAGCCGCGATCATCCAGCTCTTGTACAGCCTTCTGTAGCGTTGACTGATCTGCAACCAGGTCTTCATCTCTGAGATCGAGGGGCAGAGGTGTTGTGCAGTATCGACGGCTGAGCAATGGAGGTCGCCCAGAAAATGCGACGCAAAACTTATCGTTGTTGAAGATCTGGGCAACGAGCCTTCTGTTATATTCGGAGGACAAGGTGGGTGTATACGGAACCTCCTTCTCCATGGCATGTAGGCCCATGAAGGTCAACATGGACACAGCCGCGCCGTGGGCGTACCAACACGATCCAGCTGCTCAATCATTATTATGAAAGCGAAAATTAACTCGGAGACATTCATATGCTTACCGGCATCGCCGTCCAGACAAGACACCAAAATGGTTCGACGTCGGTGAAGATCCAATAACACAGGACTGCCATCACAAAACTGCTTAGACAAATCAATGCAATAATTTATATACGTTCTGGAAAGTTCCTTAGACCCCTTTCCAGGAATCCACTCAACGTGACAGGGCCGAAAAGAGTTCATAGTATCCGCAAGACGCTCCAAGCCTCCCCATATCAGCCCGATTGACTCCCATCTGAGATTGCTGCCACAAAACTGATCCATCCACTCATGCGGATCGTCGATCTCTTTAAAAGGCTGCGCAGTGTTATGGCATATCATCTCGGCAATGCTTTCCAAGTTGGGGCCAACCCCGTCCGCATTCTTTTTGAGCAAGTCTTGAAGATATCTGGTAATACGGGCCAGCGCGGCTTGAGTCGAGCCCCAATCCGGGATATCTTCGTCGTTGAAGACAATTTGCTCATTACATTGCCCTGGCAGAGCCTCCAAAACGTAGATGCTCATGTGGCGCACTATAGGGGAGAGCTGGTTGAAAGAGCGCCTCGGAGTCATCCGATCATCGGCAGGTAGCGAGAGCCGAGGGTCCGCTTCCGGGCCTTGAAGACGGCTGAGACTTCGCTTTGTCGCCTCGAATACGTTGGTATGGCTGGTGAAGCCCATGTAACCAGAATTGGGCGATCCGTGTCCATTTGTATGTCCGTTTGTATGCCCGTTTGTGTGTCCATTTGAATGGCTCTGCGTTGGCGATGTGTTCAGGGACATGGAAATCGATGGCCTCACTACTGGTCTCGGGCGCCGTACGCGCCGCCGTGGCTGAATCACTTCTCCGACGGTGTAGGTGCATTCGCTGGCCTGGTTTCTCTTAAGGCATCGGTTGCACACTGGACGAGCATGATCGCAGGCGACTTTGCGCGCGCGACACTGATCGCATGCCTGGAGTCGCCCGTTTAGACGCCGCAGCGGTTCGTTGTCGCTCATCTTGATATTGACGATGAATATGAAGAGGTTAGCCTTACAGTGAAGGTCGAGTCAGTTGACCGAAAGGCGTAAGAGAGGAATTTCTGAGTGCTTAGTAAGGCGAAGCGTGGTGGCAACGCGACGCAAAGTTGGCAAGGATTCAAGTCAAATAGTTACCTTGTCAACAACGAATTGTGAACAGTAATTTCATCTAAAGGCAGACATATTACAATGAGTCAACTTTGGATTTAACCATTGATGGTGAGGGAAAATAACAAGTTGTCATTCAAAGTGGCGCTAATCATGTGGCTGACAGATGAGTAAGTATGCGTAAGCTATTCGTCCATAGTCTTGAGTCCCTTAACGATTCACGTTAAACTTGTTTAACTTAGACTCAACATACGTAATTTTTCCGGGTGTTGAGTACTAATTCTATGACTATATGTCTGCTTCATCTTCTTAAATGCACTTGTGATACTGTTTTAATACTCTATAGTTGTTGAGCTAAGAGAAATAGCGGGTTGTGGAGAGAAATGCTACCGACAACACCAACGCTATTTGTGGTCTCCGCTGCCAAGAGATTCAATCCATGAGATCTGGAACCGATAGCCGGCTTATGCTCTGGCCCTCGCATCCACTCTTGCTGCCATGGTTGTCAGATCTCTACGTTGATTGCTTGGCAACCTTCTTGGGAAGAGTAAACGCAACCCTCTGAGGAGCGTTAGCAGTCTTCGATTATGAGTGGATTTAAGATTGCCCCTGGATCGAGGTCATGCATCAGAGGTCTCTTATACGAGGCATCGTCGTTCATCTTGAGCGTAACATCAGCACGTGGTCTACCTAGATATCGACTTATATGATGGACGATCGCATCTGATACGAAATAGTTTGTCTGTTGCACGCTTCCACAGAATAACCGTTGTCATAAAGACTCGTTATTGGTACTATAGCATTATTAAAGTATTACAAGCCCAATAATAGCCATTTCTTTATACCCTCACATCATCCTCTTCCTCAAACTTGTACGAGGCAAACTTCCTCGCGGGAATGCCTCTTTCGAACATGATATCCAACTCTTCGTAGGTTCGGCCCTTAGTCTCCGGCTGCATTAAAGAAAACTGTTAGCAAGCTGTACTTGAAAAGGGGCAAGTTATTAGAAGCTGTACTCACCATTCTGAAAATGGTCCAGATTAGCGAAAAGACAGAAATGCCGCCGTATAAGAACTCAATCTTGGCTCCAGCGCCAGCAGCACCAGGGTTGAGCAAGTAGGGTCCAATAACGGAAGTAACCAATCCAGTAAGGGCGTCGATCATGGTGGCGATGGCAATGGTCTTTGATCGGAGTTTCGTCGATGGAGTCTCGCAGACGACGACATAAGTCAGGGGACCGAGGGTTGCCTGCCAGACGAACTGGAGAATGATGAGCAGAGTAGCCTGAGCCCATCGGTACGAAAAGTTGGTTGTGTAATCGTGGGCGAAAGTCAGGAGAGCGACGATGAAGAGAATAGTAACCATGAAGCTAAGACCGAATATATAGGCAGGACGTCGACCGAGATAGATGAGAGGAATAGCCGAAAGACAGGTGCCGATGAACCCGACTCCGTTGAGACCAACTCCCATGTCGAATGCCTGGACGTTGTTGAGACCGATCTGTTCGAAGAAGTATGTTGCGAAGCCGACGGGGTTACCGCTGAAGTTCTGGATGACAAACAACAAGATGCAAATCTCCATACGGCGACGGTTGTGTCCCTTCCAGCAATCAGCGTAGGTGGTACCGACCTCCATCTCTCGCTCGAGGAGATCGGTCTTGACCATCATGGCAAGGGTTTCCTTGATGTTGATGCCCGAGTTCTTTTGAACAAGCTTCGAGAGAGACTTCTCAGCCTTCTCCATGTTGTTCTGGCGAACCAGCCACCAAGGGGACTCAGGTGCAAAAGGGAGGCCGGCAAGCAAGACGACGGGCCAGATCCACTGGATAGCAAAGGGGATCTTGTATGCCCACTGGTCGGGTCGGTTGATGAAGCCACGGGTTACACCGGTCTGGATGAACTGGCCCATGACGTAGCAGAGGTTGATGTAACCAGTGAGGAAACCACGGAGACTGAGAGGAAGGACCTCAGAAGCGTATGTCGTGGCAATAACACAGTAGCCTCCCCAAACAATACCGCTGAGGTACTGACTAGCCGTCAAGACACCAATGGTGTTGGCGAAGAATTGCATAAAGGTCAGGATGGCCGTCAGGACGAGGCAGACGGCAAATGTCTTCTTACGACCAAACCTCTCCATAGGGAACGAAACAAGGTATGCTCCCACAATCTGACCGACCAAGCTGCCCATGCCCATGGCGACCTGCCATCTGGCGGGAATCTGGAACCCTCCGTGATCCGGGCCGTAGTCCACACCAAAGTGCGTCTGGAAAGCGGGCAGCGCGAAGAAGTTGCCGCTGATCTCAATGTCGTAGGCGCGCATGATGATGCTCAGCGAGATGAACATGGACCAGAAGGCGCCTTTGCGGTAGAGCTTGAAGGCCTCCCAGGAGCCGAGTCGATGCTCCTGGGCTGTGCCGTTGTTGGCCATGGCCTCGCTGATGCTGGCCATCTTGCCAGTCTCCCCCGCATTGGTGAGCTCATGCTCGATGTTGCTGGCGACATTTTCGAGCGCCGTGGAATGGGCCTCCTTCTCCATGATGGGCAGACGTGTTGATGGATCTTTGACACTTATGAGTTAACAGGAGAAGAAGAGGCAGCTTATTAGGAAAAAGGCCCTTGAACCGAAAGGCACTTTTGAAGGACAAACCGAAAAGACCCTGCTCTTCACCACCAGATCAGCGTTGCATGCATCGTATTTATATGTCTTGTATAGTCCGAGTTCACAAATAGTCATCCCCGGACTAATAAGGTCAAGTTGCGGGGCTCCGCAAGATCAACTTAGTGCAATCCTGGTTCTGGGGAAGCGACACGAGCCGCATGGAGATGGACGAGCGGCGATATTTTTGCCGAGGCCGGCTTTGTTATTGGCAGTTGGGAAAACAAGTACAGTAACATCGAGATGAGATGAGGTGAGATCCGTCGGAAGTTTACGACATGGTTCAATTCAATGTCACAATGACTACATGACATGTTGCCTGTACTGGTGTGGGCTGCTTTCAAGTCTCAACCAACTTACCTACTGACAGCGTATTAGCTAGTTGCAAGGGCTTCAACTCCCGTCGGGTTGGCAGTAGATCAGCCTTCGGGTAAATTCATTCTATAGTATCACGAGTTTCGCCAGTGCCTTTTTTACCAAACTATTGGAATTTTTACCATATAACAGCTGGTAAACTTTGGCAAACATCGAAAGACTCCAGGTCGATGTTTCGGACGAAAACCCGGGATGCGGCATCTAGTGGCGCTCGATCTAGGCCACACCTCTCCCGGACCAATATCCGGCTCAATATCCGGGAGGAAAAGCAGCTAGATCGACCAATCAGCCAGGGCCCTAGTCGTGGTGAAGGCCAAGGAAGCCAAGAGTCCACCCGAACAATGCTCCCGCACCTAAACCCCACAACGAACAGCTGACTCTTTTTTTTTTGCTCCGGCTGCCGGCTATCGTGGTCGGGGAATTGCGAGCTTGGGGGGTTCTCAGCTGTCTTTATTGGTGATGAGTTGGTTTTCCGGCTTGGCATTTAGCAACGGTTCATAGACTCATGAGCCGTGGGGGGTTATGCGGAGTAGAGCTGTTGCTGAAACATCTCCGCAGCTGCGAACTGAACCTGGAAGCTGCATACATGTCAAGTCATGTCATGTTCATTCGCTTCACGACTCACTCATAGCATAGACGAAGCTTGATTCGCAACATCAGTTTTACAAGATGTCTTCAGAACACAGACTTCATTATACCACTCCCTCAACTACATTCCCTACCTCGCTCCCTCTTGGCAATGGCCGTTTCGCCGCCTCCGTGCTCTCTTCTCCCGCAAAGGAATCCTTCATCTTGAACGAAGTCTCTTTCTGGTCTGGGAAAGAGGAAAAGGCGGGTGAAGGACTAGCAGAGCGACCCACAGATCCCAAAGCCGAGCTGAGAGAAACACAAAAATGCTATCTCAATGGCGATTACGCTCAAGGAAAGAAGCGAGCGGAGAAGTATCTTGAAAGCAAAAAGAACAATTTTGGAACCAACCTTGGTGTTGGGACGCTTGACATTGCCGTCAATGGCCAGGGAAGCATTGATCAAGTTCATGGCTTCGAGAGAGAATTACGATTAGACGAAGCCGTAGCGGAGACAAGATATACTATAAATGGTCGCCAGTTTAAGAGGAGGTCCTTTCTCAGTCATCCGAACCAAGTGCTCGTGGTGCGATTTGATGGTGATGATCTAAGTGGACTGGAAGTTGTGGTTGGCGTGCAGGGCGAGAACGAAGCATTTACATCCAAGATTACTGATGATGGAAAGCTCGAGTTCAACGCCCAAGCCCTCGAGTCAGTCCACAGCGATGGAACATGTGGTGTCAAGGGCTACGGTATTGTCGCGACAACTGTCGATGAAGGAAAAGTCGAGCACCAAGATGCCAAGCTTGTCATTTCAGCGAAGAAGAGCATCACAATATTGGTAACCTTCAATACCGACTACAGCGAGCCGAATGATGAATGGAGAAAGAGAACTCCTCAACAGATGGAAGCGGCTCTGAAGCTCTCTGTAGCTGATCTTCTCAAAGCACATCTGGAAGACTATCAGCCTCTATACAATCGGATGAGCATCTCTTTGGGATCCAAATCCAGTACAACCGCCGACATTCCTACAGACCAGCGTCGAAAGAGCTTTGAGTCTTCTGGATATGCCGATCCCAGCATGTTTGCACTCTACTTTCACTATGCCCGCTACCTTACCATTGCTGGTACCCGTCATGATTCACCCTTGCCGCTCCATCTTCAAGGCTTATGGAATGATGGCGAGGCCTGCAAAATGGGCTGGAGCTGTGACTACCATCTCGACATCAACACGCAGATGAACTACTTTGCGATTCTCAACGGCGGTTTCTCCGATCTCATGCAGCCTCTGGTCAACTATCTGATAAGACTTGCTGCGAGCGGCCAACACGCTGCACGGGTTTGTTATGGCTGCGAAGGCTGGGTCGCTCACGTCTTCAGCAACGTATGGGGTTTTGCAGATCCCGGCTGGGAGGTTTCGTACGGCCTTAACGTGACGGGAGGCCTTTGGATGGCAAACCATCTAGTCGAGATGTTTGAGTATTCTCTAGATGAAGCTTTCATGGCCAACGATGCATGGCCGGTGTTGGCGGGTGCAAGCAAGTTTTTCCTTGACTACATGGTTGAAGATCCAAAGACGGGCAGGCTTCTCACAGGTCCGTCTGTAAGCCCAGAGAACAGCTTCTTCGTTGTCAACGAGAACGGTGAAAAGGAAGAGCACTATGCAGGTTTGGCCCCGACTCTTGATGTCGTCTTAGTCCGCGATCTCTTGGCATTCTGCGAGTATGCTGCGACAAGATTCAACACTGACAAGTTCAACTGGGAGGACGATATCCGGAGATATCGAGAGGCACAGGCGAAGCTGCCCCCATTCCAGATTGGCAAGAATGGTCAACTTCAAGAGTGGCTGCATGACTTTGAAGAAGCTCAGCCCTACCACCGACATCTCTCCCACACTATGGCCCTCTGCCGGTCAGCGCTAATCTCCGCTCGGCACCAGCCTGATCTTGCAGAAGCAGCGCGAGTGACGCTGGAGCGAAGGCAAGGCAGAGACGATCTCGAGGATATTGAGTTTACGGCGGCTCTCTTTGCCCTCAATTACGCACGATTGGGAGACGCAGAGAAAGCTGTTGCCCAGATTGGTCACTTGGTGGGCGAGCTGAGTTTCGATAACCTGCTCAGCTACAGCAAGCCGGGCGTGGCAGGGGCTGAGAAGAACATTTTCGTGATTGATGGTAATTTTGGAGGCGCGGCGGCTATTTCTGAAATGTTGATTCGATCCATCATTCCTCGTCTGGGAGGTCCGGTTGAGGTAGATTTGCTTCCGGCTTTACCCGCGGCCTGGTCTGAAGGAACGGTGGACGGCATGCGAATTAGAGGGGGTTTGGTGGCTCATTTCGAATGGCATGGTGGTAAGCTGGACGGCGTGACTTTCAAGGCCTCTGCAGCATCGTCGTTGATTGTGTATTATGATGAGTATCGATTTGAGGCAACGTATCAACCTGGAGACATTATTAAGCTGGGACCGTCGCTGCAACTGCAGAACTAGGTGAGAAGGGTTAGAAGGGTAAAGCACTATGGTCCAAAGCTGGCAATAAATAGAGAAAATGCATGATGAAATAAGTGGCCGAGCTATTAGTATCATATATCATTTGATGTTATTAAATCGACAATGATTGGAGATGAAAGTTGAAAGTCCGTGTCTTGTTCGGCTCAACTCAAACCCCCGGCTCTCTTGTTCCGGCCCGAGCCCGGACTTGTTTACCCAATTCATTATACGGAGGGCGATACGACGTGCTATAGGGTATAGTCCACTATAGATCGAGCGCTAATGGCGCTATACTGCGAAGTCTATCCCTGTTGGGGTGCAGGGCAGGAATAAAGGATTCAGATGCGTGGTGATAGCGTGCTGGACTAGGATGCGAGAGTAAGATACAGTTGGCCTAAATGGCAATAAGGTTATATGCGCCATCCGTCAGGATAGTTTCTTATCCAATAAATGAGCGGGAAATTGATATGTCTTGTGTCTATTGTACCGTGTAATACACTTAGTTATAGAGGCAACTTGCTCCGTGTTGAGAGTTACTGTATCCGAGGTCTAGGTTCCTCTATTTGCCGCTGACTTTTTCTACTATAAACGGCCCGGCAGATATCGGAATTCGCAAGTTCGACTCATGTCTGTGCGAAGTCCGCAATAATTGTCTTCCAAAGTCCGAAACTCTTGTCTCAAGCACGGAAAGAGTTGTACCAACGGGCTTTCACAATCATCACATCATTGAACCTTTTCACAACCATGGAGCCACATAGTCAGGCGGTGGCGCTAAATTCCATGGAGCTGAATCAAGCATGGCAGATTCAAACTCTAAAATTACCCATGCATTGACACTTGATCGCTTCTGTCGTTGATTGATCCTCTCTTCCCGCCATCGTGAAAAATAATTCCGCCCTCAACCTTTCTTCTCTACTGCTTCTCTGCTGCTTCTCTCTCTGTTCCACACATTCTTCCATTTCCATTCTTCGCCCTTGATTAATAATCATCACGAATCATCAACATTACCTAATGCCTCCATCTCTGCCGTGCCTTTGTTAGTTGGTTCAAAGAGGCAATCAATGCTCTTGTCGGCCAAAGTCATGAAAACTGCACGATACGCCACCTCTCGACAAAAGGCCTGCCAACAATGCTCAGTCGCCAAGGCACGATGTGACCGCAAGGAGAGATGCTGCTCGAGATGTGCTCAGCGCGGCCTTGCCTGTCTTTATCCGCATTCCACTTCCACCTCTGCTCCCTCGTCAACCACATCCATCACATCTTCATCCTCAGCATCAAAACCACAACCACAGACACAACCACAGACTCAACCTCATATTCACACTGCATCTCACCTCCCCGTCTTCGTCGACAGCAGCGATCCCAGCCCTATTCCCAGCTTCTCCCGCGCTTCTGGCGGTGCTCTTCCCAGCCCTGAGCGCGACGAACTGTCACCACCAGGCGTAACCCAAGACCCAGCGACGCCGTCGGTTCACCCTGGCTTCGCGGATCACAGCCCCATCAGCTTCTCAGCGCCGGCTGGCACGAGGGCGGAGTGGCCGGTCGCGCAGTCGCTCGATAGCCCAGCCTCGGTCCCGGAGTTTTTCGACTTTTCCAACCTCGATCTCATCTGCCCCATCGCCCCGGAGGAAATCAGCAACCGATGGCTCAACGCGTACATCCCGATTCCTGGCCAGAGTGTCAAAAACTACCCGCCCACTGTGGCGGCCTTTATCTACCGGCTGCTAAAGTCGTACACCGGCATGGCCGTGCATGGCCGCGGGTTTCCGCCGTTTGTGCACACAGCCCAGCTCACGGCCCAGGGGCCCAACCCGCAGCTGTCGTCTTGTCTGAGCATTATCCGGATATGTGACAAGCCACTGCCGGGCAGCGAGAATGTCACTGCCGAGATAATGCAGAGGGAGATGAACAATCTCTTTGAACAGCGTGATACGTATGACCATCTGGCGCTGCTTAGTGCATTCCAGGCCTACCTCATGTACACCATGGTCCTCTTCTTCAGGCTTAGTCAAGGCCTCAGCCCTTTTCTGCGCCAAGCAATGATGAATTTACAAGAGTTGGCGTGCGTCACAGCTCGGCAGGGGCTCATGTGCGTGGCAGAGCAGCAGCGCACGCGCCCCAAGTGGGAAAGCTGGATCATTGCCGAAGCTTCACGGCGAACACTCTTCACCATGTACCTCTTTGACAGTGTCCTCTCGTCTGAAGACGGATTGCCGACGTTTCTCGGGATAGAGCTGGAAGGGTTGCCGGCAGTATCGAGCAAAACTCTGTGGTTCGCTCAGACACGACGCGACTGGGAAAAGGGGTACAACATATATCTTACCGCATGGGACGAGGGCATGCTCCGCATCAATGAACTGTGGCCGATCCCTGAAAGCCTAGAGGAATCGGTGGTTGCAAGGAGGCGCCAGAGAGTTGACAGTTGGCTGGAGGATCTAGACGAATTTGGCACCATGCTCTACGCAGTCACAAGCTGCACGCATGGAGGGTGAATTGACATACTGCAGCACAATTTGCCCATGGCTCTAATTTAATGATAATCTATACACAACCTGCCCCTATTATTCACTGCCATTAAGCCCAATTTCATCATTGCACTATGGAATAAACTCTAAGAATGCTCAAGAGCCTCTAACGCTTCTTCAAGTGTAATGACCTTGAGGTTCATTTTCGGCATGAGATAATCCAAATACACAGCGGCAAATTGCTCATGTTGGGATACTGGCATTTCCAACACGTTATCCTTAATCACGATGATCTTGTAATCCAAATCAAACAGTCGATAGACGGTGCTCATGACGACTCCGGAGAGACTAAGACCGGACTGGTACAGAAACAAAGTTAGCTATGTCAATATTATATCAAAGACAACTACTCGACGTTGATGTGACTTACAATGACAACAGTGTCGATATCGTTCTTCTTGAGAATGTCTTCCAGCTCATTCCCTGCACCACCATACCATCGTATCTTCTGAAGGACAACATCCTTTTCATCCACGTTCATGTACTCAGGTACTTTGACGCCAGGATTATGTTCATCAAAAGTAGTGAACCCATTCACAAGCTTGGTAAAAGGGGCTTCTGCTGGAAGCTCGGCCTGAGAAGGGCTGGTGAAGTACAGAGTCGTGAAGATGTTTGGGGGTCGGGGAACTTGCTTATGCACCGCATCGACCCAACGAGTGCAGTTGGCCACGAATTTGGTTCCTTCGGGCGTGCGCTTGGCAATGTCGAACAGGATGTTCATGAAATCAAGGTTCAGCACGGCATATCGCTTGCCGAAGCTCAGGGGGGAGGAGCCGTTGGTGTTCGTAGACGACATTTTTGCTGCATGGGCGAATGGAAGTGTGCTTTGAAGCAAGCGGAATTGGGAATATGAGCAATCATCCTGTTTTATTTTGGGTCTCTCCTGTTGATGTTGCTGAAACTGGGCTTTGTCAGTTGATTCTGGAGAGATCGTGCATCAGCTCCGGAAATATCCGGACATTGTATTGTTGAATGTCATTAAGTCCTGTTCCAATATGGATGGCAGGTGGGATGTGATTGGATGCTTCGAGACAGTGTTTTGGCTCAACTCCGGAATGCTCCACGCTCAACTCCGACATTCCAATCCTCAGCTCCGAGACCTGTGTGGCATTTGCCCCTGCAAAAGGGTATATAGAACGATTGAATTCTTTGGTCAATCCGAATATGGCATCGTCTTTTGATAAACCACAATAAGATACAAATAAGAATTGAATAAAATGTCATCGAAACCTGATAATGAACAAGATGTTGAAAATGCTTCACCCACGATAACGCCTCCCTCGACTCCAGAGGCAAACGAGCCTTACAGCATATTCGACAGTCGACAAAGAGCTTTCATCGTGATAATAGTCTCCACAGCAGCAACATGTAAGTGAATCGCTCAGATCCTACTAGAACTTATACCGTTAGATCTACATGTTTACTAATAGCTTCCCTGCTGTAGTTTCTGGATTCGCGTCCAACATTTACTTCCCGGCCCTCCCAACTATCGCAAAGGACCTCAATGTCTCTGTCGAACTCGTCAACCTCACAGTTACTTCATACCTCATCTTCCAGGGAATTGCTCCCAGTCTGTGGGGTCCCGTGTCTGATGTCAAAGGACGCCGAGTCGCATACTGCTGTACCTTTCTCGTCTTCGTCGGTGCATGTATCGGCCTTGCTGAGACCAAGAACTATGCCACTTTGATTGTCCTTCGATGTCTCCAGAGCACAGGAAGTGCGAGCACAATTGCCATTGGCTCTGGTGTCATTGGAGATATCACCACTCGAGCCAACCGCGGAAGTCTCATGGGAATCTTTCAAGCCGGTCTGCTCGTTCCCGTTGCCATTGGTCCAGTCATTGGAGGTGCTATTGCCGGATCATTGGGGTGGAAGGCCATATTTTGGTTTTTGACAGCATATGGCGGCGGTTTCCTGTTATTCCTCATTGTCTTTCTGCCGGAAACTCTTCGATCCATTGTCGCAAACGGCAGCCGAACTCCATCATCGCTCATTGGAAAATACCCTCTTACCGTATACCAAAGACTCTCAAAGATTGAATGGAATCGGGAGGCATCGACTGCAGCGCCAGATGCGAAGAAACGCATCGATATTTTCGGTCCGTTCCGAATTCTCATCAGCAAGCACGCAACTCCCATCATTGTCTTCCTGTCGATATACTATGCTGTCTGGCAGATGAGCATTACTGCCATGTCGACTCTCTTTGAGCAAAAGTACAACTTGAAGGAGACGCAAATCGGTCTGACATTCATTGCCAACGGAGTGGGCTCCATGGTAGGAACCCTTATCACGGGCAAAATCCTCGACAAGGACTACAAAAAGGTCAAGGCCGCCTATGACGCTCAAGTAGCTCAGACGGATCTTGAAAATGGCACCGAACTTACTCGCTCTGCTACTCAATCCGAAGAGGATTTCCCTATTGAAAAGGCTCGCCTGCGTCTAATCCCCGTCTTTTCCATCATCCAATGCCTGTCGATCCTTTTGTTCGGCTGGACAATCAATTATCCTCATCGCGTCCCCATTGCTATTCCCATTATATCTACATTCATCACTGGCTGGACTGCCGTCTCGACGCAATCCACCATCATGACATACCTCGTCGACATCTTTTCGGACCGCAGCGCCGCGGCCAGCGCCAGTTTGAACCTCGCGAGATGTCTCTTTGCTGCCGGCGGCACCAGTCTTGTGATGCCAATGGTGAATGGCATTGGCGTCGGATTGGCGTTTACTATTTGCGCCATTGTGCAGTTCGTTGCGCTTTTAGGACCGGCCATTCAATGGAGATTTGCTGCTGGTTGGCGGAAGCAGGCCCGGATGCAGAAGAAGTAAGCATCCGCTTGTGTGAAGAGCTGGAGTAACTGCCACTGCAGCTCTGCACATAACATTAAAAGCATCGTGTGGATTGTAAAAGTGTATTATAGACAATTAGGCGCTTCGACCTCGAGGGAAGCCTGATAGCACTAGCATATTATATAGAATGCGCATTAGATTGAGAACCATAATAATAATACTGATAGAGTACGGAACTTATAGACCATATCAATCGCCTTCATAAATCGAAAGGGAGTCAAAATCTACACTATTTGAGAGCAAGGTTAACAGATAAAATGTCTAATATTATTTCTTTATACATGTCTAAGAAATTCTCATTATTCGTAATCTAGTCGTTATGGCCCGTAGCCACTCCCCAAAAGTACGTTGCCCACGCTCCCAACAAGAGGATTATTGTAGCAGCGAAGCAAGACATGCTCAACTTCTTCTGGAACTCTCGGTTTGATCCCTCCTCGAAATCCTCTTTGAGGGCATTGATCTTTTCACCCCTGATGATCCTCTGCTTTCGTGTCCACTGTAGCCTGCCCATTGTAGGGTTGAAAAAGCTGAGGCCAACTATTATCGCGCCGACGACGACAGAGCCCGCTGCAAGGACGACGTAGAGGATAATGACCCGGTTATAGCTGTCGTTGTCATGGTCTTGAATGACACCCGCCACGATGCCGATGATGATTGTCATGCTGTTGTTGATAGCAATCTTGATAGCATAACCAGAGCCGAAAACTTCCTGGTACCACATGCTGGTGCGGATGCTGTCAATGATGACCGTGGGGCCGAGTGAAGCCGCAAACGCATAGATGCCGAAACTGGCTGCGGTACCTCCAATAGTAGGACCAAAGGCGGCAAGACACATGGAAAGCAGCATACCAAGACCGCAGACCAGCATAATGGTGTTCCGCTGACCTAGTATATCGATGAAAACGCCCAGGAGAGGCACCAAGAAGAATCCGAGGTACTGGGACATGGCTGAATACCAACCTGCAGTGACGGCTGAAATGTTGAAACGCTTCTGGGCGAATTCGGTCGCATTGGAGGAGAAGACGCTGGCAACGGATGTCTGGAAGAGAGAAAACAAGGCCACGAGCCAGAACGGCCAAGGGAGTCGCAACATCTTGGTGATCTCAAATTTCTTGTTCTTCTCTGTCAATCTCTCGCCGGTTGCCGGATCGTTTGTACCGGCGTATCGTCGCTCACAGTAGTTTGTGAAGATGTAGAAACCGACAGTCACCACATTCGTAAAGAGGTTAATGAAGACGGCACACCAATACACCCAGCTGAAATTTCCCGTGTTCTTGGCGATGACGTTGGCAGATGCCTGGCCAACGAAACTGCCGATTTTGCCAAGGCCCAGCTCGAAGCCAAGGGTTGAGGCAAATCCGTTGGAGGGAGCGAACCATGATGAGAAGACTTTGTACTGCGCGCACTGGGTAGCGACATCGCCAAGTGCCTGGACGACGCTGCCAAAGATCATGAATTTGAAATTGCGGACTTGGGTGGCCGCCGCAATGAGAATGGCTCCGACGCTGTAGACGGCGTTGCCCCAAAGCATAGCTCCTGGTGGTTGATGACTGTTAGTTTACAACGGTTACAGAAGCATGACTGGTGTTATACGTACTTGCACCACCAATTCGGTCTGTGACGACGCCGCTGACAAGGATCAGAGCTGTCTTGATGAAGTTTTCACTCGCATCCAAGGTTGCATATTGGGCGTTGTTGATGTGCAGCTCCTATGAATGTGTTAAAGATGATCGCCTGTTAGGTACAAAGCAAGAGAGCCAACCTTTTTCAGAGTGCTTTTCATGGCTCCCGTCACTCCGCTGCTCCAGTGAGATCCAAATCCAACCAAACTGACGAGTATGACAGACAGAATCTTCATGCTCCACGGGATGTTGGTCGTCCGCTGTCGATCAGACGCAGAGTCCGACTCATCACCAACCGGCACACCGACAACATCGGCGGGATGCTTTTCCTCGTCACTCATGATGCGCAACACTCTTCCCCTTGCAGAGGTCACAAAGAGTATGATCTGATTGAAGTGACTAGAGCGAGTAAATTACAACGGGCGGACGCTGGAGCAGCACCACGGATGGGCGACACTTGGGGCTTTAAGAAGGGAATGCATGCTGGCAGGGATCTTATCTGATTGATTGATATGGAGACTGATTGATAAAGTGTGTGATGGCCACGGTGGATCGGGGGGCCACATGGCCATCGATTTGTGCCCGTTTAGTTGACCGTGTTCGGACCTTTAGCCGGTTCTAATCACCTCGTGCGTAAGCTATATGGATCTTAAACTTGCTCTCCGAGCAATTCCCACTTGGAAGAAACCCGAGAGGAGGTGCTGTGTCCACGATGCCAAGACAATTCAACCAGGGAGATGCATGACAAGCGCTGACTAGCCAGTAGAAAATTTTCAACAAGTGCGGAGAGTCGATTGTGGTTCATGATTTGTTGGACAGCCAGCATCCAGAGTCGCATCTATAATTAGACATGCATACATAGAGACGAACGGGTTATGGTTATCAGGGAAGGGCTCTTGACTCTTGGCGTCCATCATGCTGAAGATGGCATAAGCGGACATTAGGATGCCTTGCCAATTGCCTTCATGTTGCCTTTCATGGAAATTCTCATGGCGAAGCTGCCCCTACGATTGGCCAACGCAAGACTCGGAGCTACTCGTACCTTATACTGGGTATATGAGCACTAGTATAAGGGCCATTTTTCTTGCAAAAATGACTCGAGAAATGGGACTGAGGGGGTCCATGTTGAACCAGTGCCGATTATCCAGTGTCATTCGATAATGCCTCATATTCTGCTTTAGTGGTCTAGAGGGGCTCTCCGTTACGTATTCGCCCAGGTCCTTCGTACAAAAGAAAAACGTGCCTGTTTTCGAGGTGGATTCTGTCTCGTTATCCGCCGGGCAAACTGAGTGATCCGAGCGACTCCAGACCCGCTTGTCAAACCAAGAAGCATGGCTGCATTAGCACGGAAATAACCGTAGAACATGCATGATATGGTTAAACTGTTCGTTCAAGAGCATCGGAAGGCTGTCTGAAGCTGTATATCAGGCCTATGGCGCTCAAAGCTTTGCTCACAGAGATTGCCCGAGAATTTGTCCCAAGGATGGAAACCGGGTAGTTGAGAGTAGCGTCGCATTGTGTTGCCGAACTGAACCGCTCATATTGAAACTTTTGACAGCCTAATCATTCTGTCCCAGTTTCATAAGGAATGACCTTCTGATCGATCAATTGCATCTTTGTCGAGTTGTGTCGAGGTTGCCACGTTACCGCACATACTCTACCGATGACTTGGGCCAGGCGTTGTGGTGCCAAAAATATGCGCGCAGAGGAAATTTTGGCTTTGAGTTGACTCAAAATTTTCAAAGCACCGTAATGGAGTGAATCAAGCCAGAATAAGTCAAGATGAACAAAAGGAAAAGAAGAAAGCAGTATTTGAGCAGATCTTTGAGAGCAATGCCAAAAGTCACAGAGCAGTGAAGAGTGAAGAGCTCTGAAAGTTCAAGTGCAGGGATCGCCCCACCATGAGTGCGATAATCGATAAGATAAGCCACTGCAGCTCTTTTGGAAAAAAAAATTTCCCTAGCAAAGCAGCTTCATTCATCCCATTGATGGCATTGGCCGGAAGATTTGCGACAAAATGTCCGCCTCAATTGCGTCGCCCGAGCCGGCAATTTCAAAATCCGAAAAGAAGCACAAGAAGGACAAGGTGTCCAAGTCAGAAAAGAAGAGAGATAGGGAAGAGGATGCCCTAACCGACAGAACCCGCAAGCACAAGAAGTCCAAGAGCGCATCCGTCGAGGAGAACCAGGACGAAGAGGTCGAGGCTTCACAACTGCTGGACGACGATGCCGAAGTAACGCACAAGAAGAAGAAGAAGGAGCACAAGAAGAAGCACAAGGAAGAGGAGCACGATGCCGAGGATGCTGGCGAAGAGAAGCCCAAGAAGAAGAAAAAGTCCAAGAAGCATGCCGACGAGGAAGCCGAGAATGATGACGCTCCTGAGGCTGCCGATGCCGATGCTAGTGTCATGGATGTCGAACAACCCACCCAGCAGACATCCTCTGAAATCTACCAACCTCCCGATATCCCTGCCAACCCTCAGTATCCATTCTACAGCCAGACTGTTTCTCTTTACGAGCCCATATACCCCATCGGCTGGTCGCAACCAGTAACGAACAGCGAGTACCAACACCTACAGCACCTCAAGAACAAATACGTTCCGTCCTTGAGGGGTGTGTTGATGAACTACAAGAACGTCGCTCTGGGCGAGAACCCCGGCCGCAAAGGCGCCGCCGCTTCAGACGACGACCCGACCACCCTAAAGTCAGTCAACGAGTTCGCAGTTGGCTTTGGCTGGATCACCGCTGAGGTCGATCTGTTTGTCCCCAGCCGTGGTGCGTGGATGGAAGGCAGCATCAACCTTCAGACTGAGGGCCACATCGGTGTCGTCTGCTTTGGTCAATTCAACGCCTCTATCGAGGCTCGACGCCTACCATCTGCCTGGAAGTGGGTTTCTAACGAGGACCCTGAGGCCTATGGTATGGAGGAGACTGCATCCGTGATTACTGCGGACGATCACGGAGTTGTGCGCCAGATCCACAGCACGGGATTCTGGGTTGACGGAGATGGAAAGAAGGTTAAGGGCAAGATTCGTTTCCGCATTCGCAACTTCGATGTCGGTGTCAGCGGCGAGACGAGCTACCTCAGTTTGGAGGGAACCATGCTGGACCGGGAGGCGGAAAAGGCACTTGTCAAGGAAGAGGCCGCAACGGCAGCTTTGAGAAAAGGAACCAAGGGGGCTCGCAAGATCCAGAGAAGAAGAGCTCCAGAGTTTGCCATGACTCGTTTCATGGATGAGGCGGAGCAACCAGCCGAGGCACAACCTGCAGAGGCAGAGGCAGCTACAGCATAAAAGGGAGAAAAGAGAATTTTGGCATCACTAACAGGACATCGAGTGGTAGAGGGAGGCCATCAGCCGGGGGAAACATGCTTTCGGAGTTTACTATAATACCCTCTTTGGATGGGGGCTTGTCACAATATTTATGAGCGTTGTACATTTGAGAATTGAGTCAACTATTTCATTGCATTGCTAAGCATGGGCTGTGTCTGTCGTTGGGCTGTGACAACCCCTTCAGCTATCCTATAATTCCAAAATGCAGAGTACTTTGTACAAATGCCAAACCAGATACGTGTGCTGCGTGAATCCTGTCCCGGCTGCACTCTGATTTTCTACGCCGATGCCTTTACCATCGGTTCCCATGGCCGTGCCAAATTCCAGAGATATATCTCTCCAATTGGCTCGCTTGTTGTGTTCTTTACAACAACGTGTTGAAAGGGGGTCATGGCTGACGACAGTAGCAACGTGTCAACCCAGGGAGAAGCATCTTCCCAGCTAGGCTGCTCACAGAATCGGTCAACCTGTTCTCTAAAGGTGTTCCAATCCGAATGGTCATTTACAACGACTTGAAATCGCACTCCTTGGATATCAACCGTGATGCGCTGCACCATGCTGGGAAACTCATCAGAGCACCCGCTGCTGAGAATCCACGAGTAATCGGTTCTATCGCCGTTGCTTTCCCAGTCGTACCACACCTGCGTTCCCCTTTCTGAAAAGTCGCTCAGCACCAGTCTTGACTGTGCGTCGAAGCTGATTGCGCAGTGTTGTTTCGATATACCCTCGACGCTGGGTAAGACGATATCGCAGGTCCTTGGATCCGTGCCGAGGATGAAGCTGCCTGGCCGTTTAGGCGGTTGTGAGAATGTGAGTTGAATGGCTCGCCCGGGAGCATGGTTTGTGAGGTTGGAGAGACGGGATGTGAGATATGGGTACGAATTTGTGGATGAGATGATGCGGGAGGCGTTTTCGGGGAGATGGGTAGATTTGTCGGCCCAAGAATGATGTGTGGTTGGGACGAGCCAGGCGATGATGTCGTCGGGATGAGATTCCATGGTGAGATGTTTTGAGTTATTAAGAGTGTATAATTATTTGTATGGTGTCAAAAGTGAATGCAGTTGAAATGAAAGTAAGCGCCGTGGTGATACAATATGCCTAAGCAGGTCGTTGGGTGTAAAGAGTGAATCACAAATAAGTGTGTCGTTGCATGCGTATTAAGCCCGTGTTGTAGACGGATGCCGATTTAAAAATGAGAGAAAGCAAGTTGATAAAAAAGAATTTGAGCAAGATTTAAAGACCAAAAGAGAGATAGTTGTACAGAAACAAGATTGAATACAAAGAAAAGCACACATCTAAGGGATTCCAGCCTCGCTACTTATATAGAGACTATCTTACATGCAACATGCAACATGCAAAATCTTCATCTCAGCCCAACAGCCCGACGATCCACGACAAACGCGCTCGTCGCATGGACAACGAGCATCTACTGGCCACGATCTCGTGCTGCCGCGTCGCGAAAACAGCTGACTTGCATGAACTATAAGCAGATGACGCATACTTTTATGTTTTCTGCAGCCCTTTAGTGGTGGCTGGTCGCTGCATCGTGAAAAAAGTGAGGCTTTGGGCAGTAATGAGATTCACGGTGCCGTGGCGGAAGGCTGGGAGCCAATCATTTGCTACTGGATGGCCTAGTTTGGTGCGCGACAGCACGCGAGATGCGCGTTTGGGAATGTCGCGGGTCGCGAATAGTGGTGAAGATTTAATTTTCATGTCTAACATTGGTTTCAGATTTGGGCTGGGAAATCATTGTTGAGGTGCTTCTTGTTTGTGTACTGAAGGAGGTGATACAGGACAAGTTCGAAGCTGCACCAAGCAAACAACAGTCAGTAGCTTGACGTGGACTAATACAAAGAATCGTGCGGCTGCTGCCTGGACTCGGTGACATGAGACGACATTTTGGGAGTCATCAGGAGACTCGATCGACATGTAGTGAGTGCATGAGCATTCAATGGCTGTTGTTTACTTTGTCGAGAACTGCAATTTCATGATGGTTGAACCATGATCAGCTCTTTTGCAGTGGGTGAGTGAAAGAGGTACTTGCGCTGAGGTACCATTACAAATTGCTGCCTCACATTTAGGGCCGCAAAACCAGCTCCTCCAGCGGCCGACCTTCACCCGAACTGGAACCTTTGCGGCATCCGAATGCCTCATCCCACGACATCATCGAAGGCCAATTGAATCGCAAAAATGGCTTCCGACGCAGCTACAGATGCGCGGCGTAAGTGCACCTGCTCTCGCTCACTGCGATGAGCCCCCGAATCTCTATCCGCAGCCGCTGACACAACCGCAGAGGCGACCCGCGAGGAGATGCGCGATGCCAAGCTCCCTCTCGCCTACAGAGACAGCTGCGCTCACCTCCTGATTCCCCTGAACAAGTGCCGAAGAGAGACCTGGTACGCTCCGTGGAGTTGCACGGTATGTTTTCATCCAGCCCGGAGTCGAACGAGCCGCGATATGTGGACGGGGAGAACGTTGGGAGCAAAAGGACAGTCTTTGCTAATTTGTATCGGATGGGGATGTTAGGACGAGAGACACGGCTACGAGAAATGCCAGTACGTCGAGTTCAAGAAGCGGGTGGCCAAGATGAACGAGCTGCGGGAGTCAAAAGAGGGCGCACGAAGCAACTAGGGTGCTGCGAGGACGATGGGACGCCGTGTACATATCATCCATGCATGAGGAACGGGAATAGAAAAATTTCTAAAGGTCCGGATCTTGAATGGTGCACGTGTTTTCTTTTGGTGCTCTGGAAATACAGATATTGAACTTTGAGGGAATGATGTCGGCAATCTCATTTGAACACTCTGAGAGAATGGCGAATGAGGTCAAATGATATCGAGCAGCAAGGATCGACATGAGCTTTTTATTTCTTTTCAAGTCAGACTTCATCCACCAGGTCGCTCTTATTATCTAGCCCAGCCCATTTCGGTTTTCCGTCAGGTATATCCACAACCCGCTGCGGATAGAAAAGGTGGCACATGCATGCAATGTTAGATATCTTGTCCAAACCGAAATTCCGGGGAATTACATACTGGACAGCGAAATTCTTCTTCTGGTCTTCGTTTTGAAATGACAGGAGCGTTGGAAACAACAGGACCATGTTTCGTCCTTCATCCATAATGAGGGTGCCGCAATGAGAGCAGCTCACTTTGCAGGGTAATTCATGTTCTGGTGACTGTGATCCTGAGTTGTAAAAGCGCAGGCTCTCGACACCTTTCTGGAATGCCATATCCGACTTTTGAAATATTGCTGCCCATTGGAAAGGGGCACCTATTACTTGGTATAAGTCTATCTGGGAGCATGATATAATGCAGAGAAGTAAGTGGGCTGATAAGTTAAGGAGATGCTTTACCGTGGATGACTTTACAATCGCCGCAGTGACAGTATTTGGAGGCTAGAGGTTTATCTTGGCTGAGCCAGTATTTTACTCTGCCGCAGTGACAGGCTCCTTCCAGTGCCTTGTTAAAATTCTGGTCAGGCTCTTGGTAAGGTGGCTGCGTTTTCCAGTTTTGGTCCGCCATTTCGAGATGTAGTACAATTGTGGATAGAAAAGACGGTATATAATTTAATATGTCAGGCACTCCTGAGACGTTGATCGTAGAAAAAGGATATTACTGGGCACAAATACTATTCACAGTTGCTCATTGACAAGTTATATTACTATGAGAGTACATGACGTAACAGTTGTGACGATATCATGATGGTTGATCTTCAAGGTCTCGGGTAGATGTAGTGAATGGCAATGGTCATGATGCTTTCGTGTAGCCACACAAAGAATCACCAACAAATGAAATTTAAATACATAACAAGCATAGACACGAGGGAAGTAGAAGTAAAGGTTTCAAACCTTCAGATGACACGCTCAGACTCTGTTGCTCGCACTGGACCGTCTAAGCCAAAAGTGGCTCAAATCCGACTTCCGTGTTTCGACAAGAGGCCATCCGTATTTAAGAAGAAACCACTTGCACGGAGTTAACACGGATTTAAGATCATATGGACTTTATGGAGGAATCTCGAATAGGTAAGTAATTCGTATCTTCACAGAAAAGCTCCAATTTATATCTATTGCATGGGTCTAATCAAGAATGTGCTGCTTTTGGTTCTTTCAGTTGCGCATTCTGGATCTAAGACGGGCTGTCGCTAAAAGCGGGGTGAGATGGAAAAGAATTCCGCGCAGTTGACCCCGCCTTAAAGAAAAAAAAAAGACTGATAGGCGGCGATTTGCATTGGTGCTGTTTATTAGACTGAGAATGGATGTCCGTTACGCAAAAGCGTGTTGGTTGAGTACATACATGTAAACACCACAACTACATCTTGTTCTCGATGCCAAGCTTTGGAGATACCATCAAAATTCTCCCAAAACAGAACAATAATCTTCTCATAAACTAAACTGCGCGACTCGCTGTCTTCGAGCCCCTCTCGGCGGTTTGCCGCCCTCTCGGGGATTTGCCGCAGTCACACCCGCCGGCCGTATCGGCACCGACGCCGGCAATAACCAAAGCTCGATATGGAGCCCTTCCACCCTTCCACCCTTCCAACTGCCAATCCCAGGACTCGGCCTTCTCGTTGGCGGGTTTGAAGATCCCATTTTGTAACTATGAAGCTACTGTGCCGTTACCGATTGTCAAATTTGTCCGCGCAAGACCCACCCCGAGGAGAAGGAGGTGGAAAACGAGGTGCAAGCTGGGTATATAAAGGCAAGAAAAATGAAGCCCACTATGCTTGTCAACAACTCGCTGAGCTTCAAAGTCTTGATACAATCACCTGTTCTTCTTTTCCCTCTTCACTTTCATCTCCTCACACATCAAACTAGACACCATGGCTACTAGCGAGGCGTGCTGCAAGTTGGCTCCGGTCACCGTTGACTACACTCCCAAGGGCAAATACGAGAGGATTGCCGGCATCAACACCTGTAAGATCTGAGCCATCTCTAATGAACCTCAGCCTCAACCTCGACGGCACAAGGGCAGCATTCCTGATACATGACACCTAGACATCGTGGGACCTGAGAATGCCACCAAGGGAATTATCGACATTTACGACATCTTCGGCATCTGGCACCAGACCATCCAGGGCGCTGACCGTCTCTCCGCTCACACTGGATTCGTCGTCCTAGTTCCTGACTTCTTTGACGGCCCGGGTCTGGACATTGACGCCGTTCCCATGGACACTGAGGAGAAGCAGAAAAAGGTGCAGGCCTTCTTTGGCTCCACTGGCAACCCCCAGACCAACCTGGAGAAGCTGCTGGTCCTCCGTAAGGCACTGACGGAGAAGTTCCCGGCCGTGGAGGGCAACTGGGGTCTGTTTGGCCTCTGCTGGGGCGGCAAGCTGGCTGTTTTGGCTTGCGGAGAGGGCAACGAGGGTGTTGGTCGACGATTCAGCGCCAGCGGAACGGCTCATCCTGGGTAAGGTTTTTTTTTTGAGAGAGTGTTCATGAAGGATGTGACATTGTTCGCTAACCAAGTATGTATCATGTAGTCTCATGGATGAGAATGACGCCAAGGTCCAGACAGCTCCTCATCTCTTGCTGGCTTCCAAGGATGAGCCTGCCGACAAGGTTGCTCTGTACAAGGAGATTATGGGCGATAAGATTGAGTCTACTACTTATGAGACTATGCACCACGGATGGATGGGCGCCAGAGCTGACCTGAAGAACGAGGCTAATGTCAAGGAGTATGAGCGCGGTTATAAGCAGGCCGCCGACTTCTTCGCCAAGCACCTTTAGGCGGAGAGAGTTGGTAGTTGGGGCGGTTTCAATATAAAAAAATATGTAAAAGAAAGAATCTGATACCCAAAGTCATCTTTTACTTGTTAATGACGGTGAAATCTCAAACTTATTGCGCCAAGGATAGATGTGTCCCGCCATCCCCTCTAGCATACTGCTTGGCTGCTTGGCAAACGGTCAGATTACGTATGTTTGTACGCCCTAGTGGGGGTTCAGCTGCAGGTTATGGGTTTCAAATACTCCTACTGGACGGAAGAGCACTAGGTACTTGTTTATTCTGTTTGATTCAGGATGAAAACAGGCATAGACAAAAGTTCTGGTCATAGTTCTTGGATAGGGGAAGCTCCCTATTACATACGATTGTGTTTCTGTTTACGGAGTAAGCTGCAACGGAAGGTAGCAACCGAGTACTCAATCTGGTTTTGGTGAAGTCGCTCGTTAGAACACCAGTACGCAGCATCATGGCTGCCGCGCATAGTTTTGCCCAAATAGTATATTGATTCGAGTAACTAGAACATATGTTTTCACAAACTGTGAACCTCTTGTACCTCTATTGGTGCGAGTAACACCACCGCCAGGTGGAACTCAATTGACAAATGATTGACATCAGGCCCTTGCACGATGGTCAGCATTTAGTAACACCCCATGGGGGGATCCGTTTCCAGAATGACACAATGGTTTCCTATTTGGTTTCGTATTTTCCCGTATAGACACGCGTTTATTAATCCGAATGAGCCTCACAGGTTATGAAGCTTACCACTGATGCTTACGCGGACATGCGTTTTTTCACATTTTTGGAATAGTCGCTCCACAATCTTGAAGAAACGCCTAATATAAGCATAATAACCGGTCAACAGAAAAAGAAGCCGCAGGGAAGCATTTTTGAGTTCAAGATCAGCAACAATCTGGTAGAGATTTTCAGGGCGAACGGCTAGCTCATAGCCTCAACTAGTATGAACAACAGCAGGGAAGCTACTAGTAATTAGTCCATCTATCAACAGGGGTTTGGTGATATTTGCCCAACTTATTTCTGCTCAAGAAATTAACATGATTCGTTTTCCAGTACAATTTGATCTCTCGGTTTAAAAGTAAGTTACTACATAGTTCTCTTTGTATGCAATACTATCGGCTACAAATCTAGGTAATCCCTGACAGAAAAGGAATGTAGAAGGTTTGCTATCTATCTCTCACCATTTGTGTCTGTTTTAGAGGACACTCAAACTGCCAAATTGCTCCACGAAATCCAATATTATGCGCGAATCGCATGCTACTCCCCAGATAGGCAGGTCCAAGCCTTTCATAACCAGTGTTCGCCCACCTACATACCTAATTCAAGGATGTGTAGATATATACCCCAGTTTAGCATCCGCCGAAGGACGCAATTCGCAACTCCTCGACGATCAACGGTCTTGGCATGACTTGCGGTGATATATTCGGGTTTCAGGGGTCTGGCATTATGTAAATTATACCAGTTAGAGACCATGTATACTCTTGCTCTGACGTAGTGCCAGCAGACTGTCGCCAGTTTTTGCTCCAACCGGCTGAATGGAGCTGGGATTTGGTCATGATAAGTCGTAGATATTGGCTGAGCCGAGGGCCCGTCTGACCACTCTTTCTAGGACATGGTATTTCCACAAATAGCAGGTAGAATGAACAAACTTAAGCGAGCGATCTATTCAGTATCGGCTCCAATTATCTGTTAGTTATGACGACATTACGAAGAGTGGGTAGATGAGAGGCTCAGGTCTTATTGGAAATCATTGACCCGAGGATATCTCAGGGTGAGTTGATATGAAGGATATAAAAGGCGTTGGCATTCCTGCCGAACAATAGTTGAAAAAGAGATAAATACCAGCCAAGACAGTCTCTGGATCTTTAACTCATCCATACAAGTCCACTTTTCATCTACCATTTCAATATGAAGTTCTCAACGACTCAACTTCTTGCTGCTCTTGGCTTTGCGAGCTATGCAGCAGCCGATTTCCACATCCTGACAGGACCATGCTCTATCGCCCCTGGCTGGGGTGGCAGTCTTGAAGACTACGCCGTTGCTTGTCCTTCCAACTACTACAACTGCAAATGCATGATGGATGGAGATCGTACCGGCCATGTCATTAATGGCGAAACGCCAAAATACGGCATTCACGATACTGGATCCAATTATTTCGAACTTGACGGCATGTGCGGCGTGGGAAACATGAACTTTTATCTGCAGGGCGATGGTACATGGTTGTTCTACATTGCTGGAGGAGACGGCTCCGTGCAAGGCCAGTGCTGGCCTGGCGATAACAGCATCAAGGACTGCAATGAATTCAGCGCTGCCTGCAGTTTGAGCAACATCTTGGTGTGCTATTCATACATTTGCGAACCATGAAAGGGATGAAGGAAATACACGTGGCATAAGGTCAATGTGGATCTCATGAGCTGTTTTGGATATTTGCAAGTGCTCACGATGGAAAATGAGCGTGGGAAGGAACAAGCTGGAATATAGTTTGATTGGTCGGATACGTCATTTCTTACTAATTGTATAAACTGTTGCTTGTTGGAGTTATGCCGTACATATGATTATGAGAATCCATGGAAATGATACATTGCAGTCAGAAAAACAGTCTGGCAATTTGACACATAAAAACTTTGCCCGTTCTGAGATATGTAAGAGAAGGGCTGCCGATATCGGTTCAACCACAATGAGATTTTGTATAAATGCATAGCCCATAACGAAGAAACAAAGATCATGTAATCATTCATCGTTTTGATTCATGCATCCGTTTCCAGAATGAGCTAGTCCTCTGCATCGTAGCATTGCGAAGCATTTTGTGAGCATATTGCTTTAACGCCCTATGTGATTTGATGAACTACAAGGGCTAACTTTACCAAATTTTATGATTAATCAACAAATTAATTTACTTGAATTAAATCCTAGATTAGGTCCGATCGGTAGCGGCCGATCGAACCGAACGTTAGAGACATGAGCCGTGATTGACGGCGGAACCCGCATAGTCCGACAAATCAAATGCGAATCCCTTGAAACGCCCAAAATCCTGGCGACTTCAGACACTATTCTATGTTGGTTGCAGTCTGTGAGTCATTATGACTGATATTCACGCTTTCAGCACACAACCATCGTAGTACATCGGCTTTACTCAAATCGTGGAAATATTGTCATGTTACGGGATTTACTTACCAAAGCGCTTGCATTGTTACCAATATTACTTCGCTGTGCCTAGAGATTATTTGAGGGCCTGTATGAAATATTCCAAGCGCTTGGGAGTTCTGCTTGGAAGCTTGGAAGTTGCTGCCTATTCGTCGAGCTCTCTAGCAAGCTCTATGATAGACTAACCTTGGGCGCTACGGGGCCCCAGGGAGATGTTCATCACTTTTGATTGTGTAAATAATGTGATCAGTCGTTTATTTCTGTAGGTCGATCGTCAAGCCAAGGACTAGCCTCCTGTTCCTAAACATCTAGTCTTTCTGCAGCTGGCATAGCATCATCTACAACTCGGCAGATTTCAACCTCGGCTGGCGCAATATCTTACACTTCAAGATTCGGACGGACTAATTGACCAGATCTTGCGCAAAAGCGGATCCGCCAGTTCCTGACTAACGGACACTCTATTCGACCGATCACTCCATTTTCCTAAAAGCTGGTGACATTTGCAGAAGGTGGAGGTTTCCTAATTAGTTAGTTGTGTCCGCGTCCATGACTCGGCTTCGCCGTCTATGATGCCATTGGCGGACATTCTTCCGTACACTGTTTCATTCATCCTCGGCTTGGAGCGACTATATGTCTACTATTTCGCCTCTTCGCCAAGGAAGAAGACTTTGCCTGTAAAGCTTTCTTCTTCAAATGCTTTTTCAACCATAAATCATTTCACATCCTGTAAACGCTCTACAATCATCATGTCCAAAACAATGCAGGCGTGGCAAGTTGCCGCTCCTGGACCTATCGAGGAGACCTTGAAGCTGCTCGACAATGCAGCGCAGCCAACCGCGCCCCTCCAAAATGGACAAGTTCTTGTCGAAGTTGCCAGCGCAGGCCTTAATCCTGCAGATTACAAAGTGCTCAGGCTGGGCCTCGCGTCCAAAGCGATCACAACCTTCCCTAAAACACTAGGCATGGATCTCAGCGGCCGAGTTGTCTCAGTAGCAGATGATGTTACCGACACTAAGACTGGTGACGTCGTATTAGTTCGATTGGACCCTACCAAGGGCCCTGGGGCGCTCTCTCAATATGTCATCGCCAATCGCGCAGATTATGCAGTTTTGCCGCCAAATTTCGATCTAGATCTCGCTGCCGGTGCGCCGACAACCGCTTTAACAGCATATCAGTCCATCAAGCCATACATCCAAACCGGCTCCAAAGTCTTTATTAATGGTGGATCTGGAGGAGTTGGCACCATTGGCATTCAGATTGCAAAGGCTCTTGGGTGCCACGTCACGGTTTCTTGCTCTACAGCGAAGAAGGAGCTTTGCGAGCGAGTGGGAGCGGATGAGATTATCGACTATAAGACCGGGGACGTCGTGGCGCAATTGAAACAGAACGGCAAAATCTTTGATCACATTGTCGATAACGTCGGCTCTTCATTTTCAGACCTTTACCACCAGGCGAGCCATTACCTTAAGCCAGAGGGAGCCTTTGTACTGGTTGGTGGTCCGGCATCTTTGAGTGGTGTTAAAAACGTCCTGGCGGCGAAATTCCTGCCTTCGTTCTTGGGCGGAGGTAAACACCAATTCGTGCTGTACATGACGAAGAATGACCGTGACGATCTTGCGCAAGTTGCAAAGTGGCTGGCAGACGGAGTGATCAAAACTGTCATTGACTCGACATTTGAGTTTCAAGAGGCTTTGGAAGCCTTTGAGCATCTCAAGAAGGGTTCAAGTGGTGGAAAGGTGATTATCCATGTTTCCAGCAAGGCATAAATAATGGCGCTGGAATTTGCAACGATGCACAAGTCGCTACATTAAACAAACAACGATAACAACGATATTCAAGCCGTAATTTATGGTGGCTACCTATTACCATTAATATTGTCTTTGTCGCTCGGACAATAACAGCGATGGACTAGAACCACTTCGTCTACGGTATTGCTCAGCAACTTTCTACATAAATATTTGCGGATGCAACACAATTGGGATACCTTTGCTGAAAAAGCGAAATGCACGAGAGGTCATTTACTCGCTACAGTCATTATTTATTACTCAATAGACATTTTATAGGCGTTAAATATAGCATACTTTTCGGCTGATTGGAATTTTATCCAGCTCTTCCTCTTCTTTAAACCAGTGGGGTCTAAATATGGAAAGCAGAGCTTTTATTTTCGTCATCGGCTGCTTCTCCAAAAGTTCCCTCATATCCATTCTCCTCAAGATACGCACGGAATCGGGTGTCTTCACTTTCAAGGTCCTTCTCCTTGTCAGGGATCAAGAACCATGTGACAAGAGAGCCAACCATGGCAAATGCGGCGCCGATAAGAAAGACTCCCTGAACTCCCTTTTGCGAATCCGAAAAAGAGTTTTGAATGGGTGTAAAAACTTGGGTCCCAATCGCAGCACCTGCTTTTCCAACGGCAGCGGCAAGACCGAGAAAGTGGCCTCGTACTGGCGTTGGAAAGGATTCAGCTCCGCAGAGAAAAGTGCCAACCTGGGAAGTTTTAGTCTCACTGCGAGCAGGTTCAGATTGTGGATATGGGATATACGTACACCTGGTCCCATTTCTCCAAGGGTGTTGAAGATTCCGTACAAAACGACAAAGAGCGGGAATACACTCGTGATGGGGTTGAGAGCGCCTCCAATGATGAAAGCAAGAATCGACCAGAGGAAGAAACCCAGTGCCATGGTCTGCTTGCGACCAATCTTGTCCATGAGAAGACCGCCAATAAGAGTTCCAGGAAGGTAAAAGCAGTTGAGAACAGTGCCATAGCCGATGTTTTGGACGAGGGTGTTGTTGGGGTTCAGAGTTCCGATGATGGTGGAACCAAAGATTCCGAACGGGTAAGTCTGTTGAACAGAGGTTATTACATCATCATCTTATACTTCCTAATGATATCAAGTTTCACTTACAACAAAATCGTAGAAAAACCATGCCAGAGATGTTCCGAGCATGGGTCTCCAATAGCGCTTAATCACTAGCCAGTATGGAATGTGCGTCTTCATCGCATGCTTCTTATACTGCGATGAGTTGATCAACCGAAGACGGAAGAACAAGAGTCCAACAGGAAGAATGAAACCGAGGCCAAAGGAGACACGCCACACGCCATCGTTGATATGCTGATGGTAGGCTGCGAGGACAATGAGCACGATGACACCGGCCATCACAAATCCCAGATCAATGGCGAAATCAGTAGCGACAGCGACGAGCATGCCACGGCGTCGCCTCACAAAGGCAGTCTCATCCGAAGCTTCGGCACTGCCAGTACCGCACGTGGGATATTCTCCTATTGTCGCGGATCTCATTAGTGACCGAACTTTTTGTTAACGCTTCGAGACATGAGACTCACCTCCAGCTCCGAACCCAGCAACACCACGGCCAACGATCATCATCCAAAACATGCCAGTGGGGGTTTTGCCATGCGCCGCAGTAGCCAGAATAATACCCAAGATTAAAAACAGAGTTGCAAAGAAGATACCAGTCCGGCGACCAAGTTTGTCGATTCCCCAGCCAAAGAACAGCATGCCAAACACTTCACCGATAAGAAACGCGTTGGACAATCTGGTCTTGATGGTCGAGGTGAATGCATCCGGATACAGCTCTGCAAAGAGAGGATTCATGTATCCGATGACCTGTGCATTGTAACCGTCTGAGAAAAGGGCCAAGCCGCCGACAAGTACCATCAAGATTGACGAGATGCGGCTGGCGCGCGATAGAGTGCTTGGCTGAGCAACAACATCTTTGTTGGAGTCGTTGGTTGGCTCAAGGGTTGGCGAAACAGCCACTTCATCGACCTGAGCAGTCTTGGCATCCATCCTTGCTATTTGCTGTAAATAATTTTACCAAGATTTAAAACAGCAAGAACGGAAAAGGGTGTGAGTGAAAGGTTTTGTTCCCCCTCAGTGTCTCAGTGTCTTGTCTCAAGGAAAGTTTGCACCGAACTGGGGACTTATACTTTTATGCAATATAACTTTATATGCGGCAGACGATAACAAGGTTGGTTCGCCGATGAACTCGCCTGTTATCTCTAGACCATGCACGTGAATAGATGCAGCTGCGAATCATTGGTGAACTTTTGCTCGACTCGTATCAAGAGGGCATATAAGCAGTAAATCTTGATAGACCCGTAGTAAAGCGGCGAACCGCTGCTAGAAGCTGATATCATTACGAACGCAAAAGTCCAAATCATCCACTGAGGGGTTCGTGAAGGCGACATACTGAAGCACTCGTGAGCTTTCCGATTCCCACGTGCGTGTGTTGGTGAGAAGTCATTTCCAGCTGCAGGTTTGTCAATCATACCCTTTCTGTCCATCAGGATTCTGGCCATCTGCCTCGCGATTGGTGTTGTATCGCTTCGAGAAGTTGTATCTCGTGCCGATCGGCCGGCAGAGGAACCCACGTGGGCCGAGAATATCGCTTGATTCATCGGGAGGCGCACCGGCAGCCCTCCAGTTTGTCCAGTTTCGGCATGTTAGCCACTTGGTGGGGTGGTCCCGTAATCCACAAGCTTCTCGACGTGGATCCTAGAAGAATGATCTCCATCGGCTAGGGAGAGCATTCCCGTAAGCGATATGCCTAGCTTGGCGGGAAACTTCCGAGTATACGATGCGATGCAAGCCGTTCGTGTAAGAGGAAGGGCGGGTAAAAGAAAGAGGAGGAGTTCGGGGTTACAAAAGAGCTGGTAAGCTCTATGCAGGTCCTGCTACCCATGTCGTTAATCCTTTATCGAGAGTGCACTGCATTACCATGTTGTCAGCTGAACAGGTTACCTTCTTCAAGGCGAATGGTTATCTCATCGTTCGAGATACCCTCAACGATGCCGAGACTGCTGAAGTACAGAAGTGGGCGCAGGAGGTCCACGACTGGACGCCAACTGCCGACTCTCAATTTATGCCCTACGAGGTGAGATGACTTTACCATCATAACTCATGTTACATGTGGTGATTTAGAGACGTATTTACAATAATGAACAGGAGATAAATTCTCGTGGAGAGACGGTTCTCTGCCGTACAGAAAATTACGCGGATAGCCACGAGGGGTTCAATAGACTACTCCGCGGCGAAAGGCTCTTGGGTATTCTGGAGGAGCTTTCAGGAGAGCCCATGTATCTTTTTAAGGAAAAGATTAATTACAAGCTCGCAGGAAGTGGTAGGTGTTTTTGTATTCCTGTGAGAAAGAAGCGAGATGGCTAATTGAAGTAGGTGGATTTGCGCCGCACATTGATGCCGTGGCTTACAATCACATTAAAGATGTGAAGCATCTCACAATCTTGCTTGCTGTTGACAAATCGACTCTGAACAACGGAGGCCTGGAGGTTGTTGATGCTAGCCACAACATGGATATTCCCCTCAACGTTGAAGATCACTGCATCACCGATGAGTGGGTTGACTCTCATGAGTGGAAGCCTGTTGAGCTCGAGCCCGGTAGGTGCAATTGCCTAGCCATGAATGATGATTTCCTACCTATATCGGGCACTGTCTGACATTTTCACCAGGCCAGCTGCTCATTTTTACTTCATACTTGGCTCACCGCAGTGGACCTAACCACAGCAATGAGAACCGCAAAGCGCTCTATGCTACGTATAACCGTGCGAGTGAAGGCGATTTGCATAGGGATTACTACGAGCTGAGGAAGAAAGAGTGGCCTGCCACTCACATGCGTAAGAAGGGAGAGACGTATGAAGATGGAGCTTTGAGATACGCGTTCGGTTCGCCGATGCTGAGCGTTGATGCCGGCCGGCAGCTAGCTTTCTAGATACAAAATTTACAAATAATCTAGCTAGCTCTGGAAGAATATTTACGTAAAGAATTAGTTTGCATTATCCTAGAGATGGTGATGTTTCATATTACCCGATAAAGTAAACGCCATGTGTATTTGGGCTTTACTCAAAAGATGGTTCTTCAAGTTCTCTCAAAGAAGTTCATATAAACCGATTCAAAGCGGACCACTCTTCCAAGTCGATCCCTGGGCTAGATCTTTTGTAACAGGATTTGACCCATCCACGTGCAGACGGCATTGTGCCGAGTGGACGATCCATCCACGTTTTAATGCATGAAGATTGGGGGGTGGAGATATGGAGCGAATACTCCAGTCTCTCACATAGCCGATATAGTGCTTACCCACAGATTATATGTGCATGAATGCCGTATATCTAATGTGTCCCAGTCGTCTGCATACTGGTCACCAAAGCCCAGGCAAGCCTTATTGCCTGTCGTCACTTTCATCATCAAAATGGCCATCCCTGCAACCCTTGAGCCAGAGGCTGTCACCTCTTACATAATTTCCATTCTTCAAGCCTCAGACTACACTCCCTACATCGGCGAGCCAATCTCTCAGCTGCAGCATTCCCTGCAATGTGCTGCGTTAGCCGCCGAGGCATCTCCAGCCGTGGACGAAGCTACACAGGTTGCTGCGCTACTTCATGATGTTGGGCAATTTGCTCCAGCAGATGACTTGATTGTCTCAGCAAGTCTTCCGATTCAAAACTTGGGAGATGCTCCGACTACACAGAGCGTTGGACGTGTCGGCCATGAGACTCTGGGAGCCCGCCTCTTGCTCTCACTAGGCTTCTCAGACAAAGTCGCTCGCCTGGTGGAATCGCACGTAGCAGCCAAACGCTATTTGTGTGCCGTAGACGAGTCTTATAATGACTTGCTCTCAGAAGCAAGCAAAAAGAGCCTATTTTACCAAGGCGGGCCAATGTCTTCAGAAGAAGTAAAGGAATTCAGCTCTGGTCCGTGGTGCCAGGAAATGTGCCAGCTCAGGAAGTGGGATGACGAGGCAAAGGTTGAAGGACTCGTAGTGAGAAATTTGGATAGTTGGAGGGAGGCAATCGAGAGGCAGATTGAGCGAAGATGAGGGATTATATCAGAAGAAATTTTATCTGAAAGATTATTTAACAGTCATTTTCACGCACATTGACCACTAGATGGCATACAGTTACAGTTTTACCAATTTTATTATTTACATACAGCTCGATGCTTTTATTTTAAATACATTCTGGTCGTACAAATATTCAGACTGTGACATCAAACATTGAGCGGCATCAAATAAATTTCCTTTGCGCCAAGCTTCGGATTTACAAGCGGGGTCTTGAGTCAGACTCCTTAAGGTCAAAGCGATCCAGGTTGGAGACCTTTGTCCAAGCAGTGACGAAGTCGTTGACAAACTTCTGGCTGGCATCAGAGCTGCCGTAGACCTCGGAGACGGCACGCAGCTCGGGGTGATGGCCGAAGACAAGGTCAACACGGGTACCAGTCCACTTCTTGGCACCGCTCTTGCGGTCGCTGCCCTCGAAGAGGTCGCCGTCAGAGGGGTTGGCCTTCCAGACGGTTCCCATGTCCAGGAGGTTGACAAAGAAGTCGTTGGTCAGAGTTCCGGGACGGTTGGTGAAGACACCGTGAGTTGATCCGTCAAAGTTGGTACCCAGAACACGTAGACCACCAACAAGAACGGTCAGCTCGGGAACAGAGAGGGTCAGAAGGTGTGCCCTGTCAACGAGGAAGTGCTCCAGCTTGACTCTTGGAGTCGACTTGCCGTAGTTGCGGAAGCCATCAGCAAAGGGCTCGAGGTGGCCAACTGACTCGACATCAGTCTGCTCCTGAGTAGCGTCGTTACGACCAGGAGTAAAGGGGACAGTGATGTTGTGTCCTGCATCCTTGGCAGCCTTCTCAATAGCAGCAGCTCCCGCCAGGACAATCAGGTCAGCAAGAGAAACCTTCTTGCCGCTCTGAGAGCCGTTGAAGTTCTGCTGAATCTTTTCCAGAGCCTGCAGAACCTCGGCCAGCTGAGGAGGGTTGTTCACCTTCCAGTCCTTTTGGGGTGACAGGCGGATACGAGCACCATTGGCACCACCACGCTTGTCGCTACCTCGGAAGGTCGAGGCAGAAGCCCATGCGGTGGAAACAAGCTTGGATGGTGACACGCCGGATGCCAAGATCTGGCTCTTGAGCGTGGCAATGTCGCTGTCGTTGATGAGAGTGTAGTTGACAGCGGGGATGGGATCTTGCCAGGAGAATTCCTCCTTGGGGACTTCAGGGCCAACGTATCGGCTGAGAGGTCCCATGTCACGGTGCGTCAGCTTGAACCAAGCCTTGGCAAAAGCTTCAGCGAACTGATCTTGGTTCTCCAAGAAACGGCGAGAGATCTTCTCGTACTCAGGGTCAAAGCGCAGAGCCAGATCCGTGGTCAACATGGTAGGTAGCAGCTTCTTGGAAGAATCAAAAGCGTGGGGAATGATGGGATCAGCGTTCTTAGCAACCCACTGCTTGGCACCGGCAGGGCTTGTGGTGAGCTCCCATTCAAACTTGAAGAGGTACTCGAAGAACTGGTTGCTCCACTGAGTTGGTGTCTTGGTCCAGGTAACCTCAAGACCACTGGTAATGGCATCAGGACCCTTTCCAGAGTTGAAGGAGCTGACCCAGCCGAGACCTTGGTTCTCGAGCGGAGCACCGGCGGGCTCAGTGCCAACATGGCTTGCAGGACCGGCACCGTGAGTCTTACCGAAGGTGTGGCCACCAGCAATAAGAGCGACAGTCTCCTCATCATTCATGGCCATGCGGGCAAAAGTGACACGGATGTCCCGAGCGGCAGCCAAAATATCGGCACTACCATCAGGGCCCTCTGGGTTGACGTAAATCAGACCCATGTGTACCTATACGCGTTGTATCGTCAGCTAAATGTTTTCTGTGGCTAAACCCAGATAGAAATAAAAGAAGAGAAAACATACAGCACCGAGGGGAGACTCCAGGTCGCGAGAGTGGATATCTTTGTGCTTCTTTTCGTCGGAGATGAGGACGCCGTGGCCTGCGCCGGCAGGGTCATTAGGGCCTGCAAAACCGTGGGAATATCGAACATCGTTGCCGAGCCATGTGGTTTCGCCACCCCAGTAGACAGACTCATCGGCTTCCCAGGTGTCTGAACGGCCACCGGCAAAACCAAGCGTCTTGAATCCCATGGACTCGAGAGCAACGTTGCCGGACAAGATGAAGAGATCGGCCCATGAGAGCTTGTTGCCATACTTTTGCTTGATGGGCCACAGCAGACGACGGCCTTTGTCCAAGCTCACGTTGTCCGGCCAGCTGTTAAGTGGTGCGAATCGTTGTTGGCCCTGTTACATGGAAAATCAGGTCAGCTACATATGTCCAAAGTGTTGGTCGAAATAATAACATTCAAGGGTGCTTACCTGGCCACCACCACCGCGACCATCAAAGACACGGTATGTACCAGCGCTGTGCCACGCCAGACGAACAAACAGACCTCCGTAGTGACCGAAATCAGCGGGCCACCAGTCTTGGGAATCAGTCATAAGAGCTGTGAGGTCCTTCTTGACAGCAGCATAGTCAAGAGACTTGAAAGCAGTGGGATAGTCAAAGTCGGCTCCAAGGGGGTTCGTCACATTTGTGTGCTGGCGAAGAATGTTGAGCTTGAGAGACTCGGGCCACCAATCCTTGTTTCTGGTTCCGCCGCCCGCGGCGTTGACGTGGTTCACAGGACACTTGCCGGCGTCGCCCATTTTTGCTGTCTGTAATTGGTATCAAACGAAGAGGGATTGACAACAGTAGAGGGTACAGTATAAAGCAAGCTTGTCACTTCCAGAAGCAAAACTTGTCGAGACTACTGAAGAAGGTTGTGAAGAAGAAAGAAACAGAAAGTGTAAGAGACGAGAGAAAGGCAAAAAAGAGGAGACCAGATCATATAAAACGCCAAGCAAAGAGGAGAGAATTGGAGAGGGGTTGCGGACAACCCCGCGTTCTCTCACGGCCAAATCGCATGTCATCGGGCTTCCGACATGTCGCGATTGCGCTGCTCTCAATCCTCATCTGGATCTGCGGTGAAACACTATTGGCGGCGGTTGTGTCATCGCCTGCTTGTCTGACGAACCGCCGCCTCGCAATTTCAAAGGCCCACGTCCTTTCTAGCTCTGGGCCGGCATCCAAGTGGACAAGCGGGGTTCATGGTGGAGGGGAAGTTTAAAGATGGGGGCAACTTTGTTCGCGGATTGGCCACTCAGTCTGGCTTCGGATGCTACTATCCGAGCTTTCGCGCGTTACAGAGCAGCTTGGCCGTTGGTGAGCTCTCGGTACTTTGTGTTCTAATGTAGGTAGCTAGCCCGAGTTGGTATTACCGAGCGATACTTGTGTCCAGTGCTTATAGCTGCTCGGCATTGTTAGCCCAAAGGGTACATTTGCTGCAGAGACATAATGAGCAATAGACTACACTAGGTCGGATATTTGAGCAGCCGAGTGTGTCCTCTTCCAGTAGTTGTCAGCGACTCAGTACATCCGGAGGAGCACCCTCCGCGAGCAGTTGGATATTCGGGCTTTCATTCTCCGCTTAGATATAAATTCGACATAATTGGCCGAAGTTCATTCGTTTATTAACGAGACAGCTTTGATGGATTCTGTGCGTATATAATATTCTTGAGTTGCTACAAAAGGGGGCATAGTATTATATGTGATGCGTTTTTACTGGCCTTTGAGACAACTTTTGCGCTACATATGACCTTGTATTAAATGATATCGCAACTTACTTCAAAGCCTGCAAGCGGCACAATATTCATTCATAAGGGCATTGCGCCATCTGCTCACAGCTATTTTTATACATTCTCGCCATTCACGGATTCTTGTATCCTGCGATGCCCGCCATGTGACGAACCATACACACTTCGGTCTAAGAGCCATGATGCTAAAACTTGCATGTAAGCATGCATGCAAACAATTAGCACCGCGATGACAATGCATGCAGTTTTGCGCATGTAAGGGTCCACTGATTGCCGCTCTAGATATAATAGCAAAGTCTATACACATGCATTTACAAAACATTTGCCGATTTTACAATTGCCATCAGCACTCCCTCTCTGGCTCTCATCTAATTCCCCAAGTTGTTCAATATGGCTTTGCATCTTGCTTAGGTGGTAAAATTGGTCCACATAACTGTCCCACATGTGTTCTATTGCCCTGTTCGGGACAAATACAGAGCCTAGGCGTCAAGGGCGGTGCGCGCGCATCCCAGCCGCCAGCGGCTGAGAGTCGATCAAGTGGGTTTCAAATCAGTGCTTCATACACTCTCGATATAATTGAACGAAGATTTCTCGAATTACACGTCTAGAGCCATAAAATATCTCTATGAGAATCTGCAAGTTGCCATGTTTATAATAAGAATGAGAGATTCACTTCACCTTCGTCAACAAAGACTACATGCATGTCAATTGTACTGAGTGGCTAGTACGATTTTACTGGAGCAACTGCTGTGTGTCAGTTCATTTCAATTTGAACTCGAGTCTAAGAGCCACGTTATTGAGTAATTCTGCATGAGTATCTTTAAAAGAATCCGCGTCACTTTGACACTATTCTTTTTCTTTTTTCTTTTTTTCTTCTTCCAATATAAAGATAAGCAGATCTTTCCACCATTATTGTATTACAATCGAGAAAACTAGAAGCGCTAAATCTGACATCTTACCAAGTATACATAGAGAGACTCTAATCAGCTCAAAGTGTAGTTCGTAACAAGTATACTTGGTGCAATAATGATTTAAAGGCCTCTATTTACCAGGGCATATTTCGTGGCTCATTTCTCTTTGTCTCGCACTGTTGCTTTCCTAGGTAGTGGAGGAATAATGTTCAGGTGTAACACAGTCGTGTTACCCTATATAAGCTTTTCTCTTTAAAATTTGGCGGACTTTGTTCGTCCACGATCATTTAAGTCGACTCTTTTAAGGAGAGAACTAGAGAAAAAGAAAACAATTCAATCACATACAGGGGTAAAAGACCTTAAAGATAGATGTACTTAGAGTTCTTGTTGTCTACATGGAGCTGATGATCCTTCTTCACGTGATTAAACTGCTTGGCTTTGGACTATTCTGCGAGTCTGCATGAACGACTCCTCCTCACATCACTCTCTAGTCACATGTTACTGTGCACCAAAGCAACCGCCGTAATAAGCGGAAAATGCTTCTAGATCACCTGCTTCTTCTTCTGCTAGACATCGTTACTGCAACTCTGGTTGTTGGAATACTTGTGGCAGGATATTTCACACTCGATAAATCACAATTCGATCAAAGATCTTTCCCTGGATCCATATTCAGCCTGACGCGCTATTATCTGACTGACCCTTGCCGGCCTCATAGGGATGGTGGCCTTCCCCATGGCGGTTGCATCCGCCTGGTGCGGATCAACTCAACTGCAGATGCAGATATTGTTTTGTCTTGGAGTGTGTTTCCCTTGGTCGCAGCCCCTGCATACCACGCATTGAGCTACACTTGGGGGTTTGCTCGCGGAGTACCTGAGCATGAAGATCCAGTGTTCCGCTATAAAGGTCAGCATGGCGTTCCAACGTCCATGCCTAAGAATCTTTTTCTGGCCTTGAATCGCATTATCAAGCTAGATGAAGGGACATATTATTGGATTGACTCCCTATGTATTGACCAGGACAATACGAGAGAGCGTAGTGAGCAGGTATCTATGATGAAGGAGATTTACGAACATGCTGCGGTCGTTGATGTCTGGCTTGGACCAACTACAGACTCTGAAGCCAAAGCCCTTGATCTCGTGTTAGGCGATCTATCTACCATGGCACAAACGTATGGAACCGCATGGACTCCTGGGGCAAACGCATCAAGAAGCCTCTTCGTGCAGTATCCACAACATTTGCTATCAAAAGATGAATGGGATACGCTGATCAGTTTTATGTCGCGACGATGGTTTCACCGACTCTGGACACTGCAAGAGTTCGCCTTGGCAAAAAAGATCAGGATCCTTTGTGGAGATCATTTCATAAACCCAGATGACCTTCATAATGCAGCATTGTTTCTGCAAACCCTTGGACTTACAATGGAATTGCAATATGGAAATAACGGGACTGCTGGTACAGCAGTAATGCAGCAGAGCATATTAAGGGCATGCCTGGGAGATATGAATCAACTCATGAAGTTTGTTTCTCAGATACCAGGAGTGGCTAGCGGTGAACACAGCGTGCCGGACTATGAATCTGTTTTGGCCTGGGTTTTCTGGCGCAGTGCAAATACCTATGCTACAGACCCAAGAGACTTTGTTTATGGAATTCTTGGCTTGGCAGAAGCAATCATGGAGCGCTTGTCTAACACGACCAATGATGTTGATTCATCCATAATCTCATACAACCCAATTGTTCCAGACTACAGTCTTTCAACTGCCGACGTTTTCCGAGCTTTCATTCTTCGTCTCATGCACAGTAAATTGGGTATTAGAGCAGTTGCGCTCATCACTCCTGGAGTGCAAACAGGCGACAGGCCCGGGTATCAGCTTCAACGCCGAAGTGTTCCATCTTGGGTGGATATCGAGCACGAATTACCTTCATGGGTTCCAAATTTGGCCAACCGGGAACAATTTTCATTATCTAATGGTGGTGCTCTTTTCCTGAATAGTTCCAAGAGCGATTTCAACATTCATGGCTCAGCTGTGGCCGTACAGACGCAACGCTTCCACGTCAAGGGCAATAACCTTCATGTGTTTGGTCGAAAGTTGGGTATTTCAAGAGGGTCTTCAAGGTTCCCTTCAGCCCTAGAGTGGGCACCGTGTGCTACCTTTTTAATGAACGTTTTTGCCCCCCTAAGCCTATTAGCATCAAAATATCCTATCCGTTGCGAGGATAAAGACCTATCTTCCAAACAATTGTCGCCTGTTGAAGTATTCCTGTCTTGTATCTCTTTGGGATCTTGGCACCCTGGCAATAAGTTCACATCTCTCAATGGTCCATCTTTGCCGGTGTGGAAAGTTGAGAGATTCATTGTAGACGGCATATCCCAGTATTTGTGCGTGCAGCTGGCGTCCGCTGCTGGAAATGAAACTGTTGACTACGTCCTTACTCAAGATACCTATGATATCATCTCGCGTGCACAGTCAATAAAGGGAATCGACGAAATGTACCTTTATGAGGCTTATAAGCGTTTAAAGATGCCATCACGAATATTTGACAAACACGACTTCCTCAGTTGTGTCCGTGACATGGATGATGCAACCGACTTTTCACAAACTTGTTCACATCTTATTCGTCAATTTCATTGGGCAAGAGGAAGGGCTGTGTTTGCGATGCAGTTGGACGATGAGTACGTCAGACGATTCTTCACTTGTTCTGGAGCCAGCGACCGGCAAGAAGTAACGAAGATGCTTCTTGGGCTTGGCCCCGAGAGAATGGGAAAAGAAGACGAGGTATGGGCAATTCAGGGGTCAGAATGGCCATTTTTGCTCCGTCCTCTCTACATCGATAAAGACAGAAAGCTGCCTATGATGGATATACCATTTGAGGAAAAGAAAGGAGGTTGGTGGAGTCAAACAGATAAGAGCCTTCATGCGATTAAGGTATATGAATTGATAGGAGAAGTGTATGTCCACGGTATCATGCATGGTGAGCTCTTTGATCACGAAAATGATATATTCGATTTTGAGGAGATTGTTATACGTTAAATAGCGAGCTTTTTCTTGTCATTAACAACAGTATCAAAGAGCATTGGGCGTTCATCAGGTTCTCTATAGCAAATGATTGCCCCGTGTCTGCAAGGTGGTAGAAAGTACATATATTGAAGTAGTTTATGAGATACTGATGTCACTTATATGGTACATTTATAACTGATAATGATTGAACTTGATGCTTTCTACGCGAATTGTGCCATTGATTGCGCCCTCGAAGCTCCCTAGCTGGGAGATTGGCAGTTTTCAGCCCATAAGCTGGGACTTCAAGCATCCAGACGGTACAGAAGAGTACCGAATCCGAGCTGGTCATAGCCGCCGCTGTTCGGGCCATAGTCTCCGCCACCACCCTCGGCTCCGCTTCCGTTGGTCACAACTAGGTCACGATACTGCTTCGACCAGGTTGCGTTCAAACCTTTGAGGGATCCGTAATGGCCATAGATCAGTTCCCAGATTGGGCGGATATCACCACGACTGTTGTTACTGATGACACTTTGAGTCACATCACTGTTGACATAAGTGGTGTAAGGAACGTCGAAGCCGAGGTTGTACTTGGCTGCGTATTCCGCCCTAACCATTGTTAGCCTTGCTTCATGCTGTGACTTAACGTAGAGATCGAGACAAATGTTCTTACCCTGCTAAGATTCTGTTGGATAGGTAGCCAAACAAGTCATTTCACTGATTGTAAGCTTGCTGAGCAAGCACTCCCAGGAGCGCAAAATCTAGCATGGCATGCCCCTGGTCCCTCCCAGCTTCTTGGTTTTGCCCTAGGATTTTGCTGCTCCCCGACTCAGTGTATGTAACCCAAATGGTCTTCTCAATAGCCCCATTACCCGCACCACTCTTGAAGTAGTTGACGGCTTCGTTTGCCATGGTGGCATTGTCGGACAAAACACCAATAGCATACATGGTGCAGAGGTTCGCCAGGTCCCAGTTGGCCCAGTAGTGATCGATCTTGGCACCATTGTGGTTGACTATGAAGTCATGGTTCATAGGATAGAACACATTTTTAAGCATAGTATTCATGGCAGCAAGACCCGTCCAGCCAGAGTAGCCACGAAGGATCTCGGCCGCATTAGCCAGCTGGTATCCATAGATGCCGCTGGCGAGGAACTTGTCAGAGGTACCGTCGATGAAGGTGAGAGTGCTACTCCAAGCATCCAGTGTCTTCGCTGCAGCCGTGGCGTATGCCGTGTCCCCTGTGACTTTCCAGTAGATGGCGTTGGCGTACGCAGAAGCTGCGTCACGATACAAGCTGGCATAATTCTCAGGCGAACCCGTGCCTCGATAGACGGTGGGCTTCGGGCTGGGCACATAGCCGGAGTTGGCATGAGCCACCAACTTGTTCCAACCCGCATACCACGGATTTGTCTTCGCGTTAACCTTCGATTTAATACGGGTAAAGTCTGCTTCGGTGTGGAGGAGACCCGGGTGAACAAAACTAGCGCGTGAATCAAGGGGTTGGGAATCGATAGTAGACGAAGGCGCCGCTTGAGAGAGATCGAATAGCGCGAAGCTACAGAGCAACGCCGCAACAAGTGAAGGTGCCATGTTCAAGGTTGTGAGAAGCGGAGAAACTTTTGCTAAATTGCAGAACGCACTGGCTCACGGGCGTCCAGAAATCCATTCCATTCAAAGATTTTTGTTTCATTTATACTTCTGCTTCATGACAACCATTCTTCGTCGACTGTAGGGTTTAATTACAGCTCGTACCTGGGCTGAGCGGATGCAACCCAAGGGTCAGTCTAAAACCACACGCGTCAACTCATCACCAGCCGTGATGAGCTCCAAGAAAACCCTGTAATCAGTATCGGAGTGAGTTTCGGACCGCAGAAACTTACAGATGAGCACCCCGGATTACCCCGGACTACCCCGCGAAAAAACCAAAGAAACAGGAGAGCATTATGGGGTAAACGACGAGGGTTTCTCGTGGGGTATGCAGTTTTGCGGCTGGATCAAACCTCCTATTGCAGCGGCAATACGTCCCTTGCTGCTATTGCTCAATTGCCGGGCCGAAATGGAGCTGCTGGTCATTCGACGCCTGATGCCGGGAATTGCTCCGGGACTTGACCCGGAGGCCGGCGCGCTATATTTGCGCTTATGTATGTTGAAAGAGGGGGCCAATGTGGAGAAAAGAGGTTAAACAACACGGAAAGTCGGTATCCAGCGTTTTGGCGTACGGGGATCTTGGCTTAGTGAAGGTCGAGAGATTGATTGAACATGACAATGTTGTCATTAATATTACCCCTGCCTCCGGTCGTTTGGGGTTCGCTTTCCTCTTGCATATGAGCACTCTCTTCAACATCTCGCATGTGGTGATAGATCTTCAATCTCTCCACAAGCATCAAGATGGTTCTGTTTGGGTCGAGCTTTGGCTCGGTGGTAACGGCATTTGGGCTGTTGGTCAACATTGTCGCTGCCACTGGGCCGCTGAACGGGCTTCCAATACTCAATGGACCTGTGCCGGTTGTCCCCCAAGTCCTTGGATCCAAAAAGCATGTCGGCGATTTCGTACATCCCGGACTCTGGCATACTCATGACGATCTCGAGCGCATCCGATTGGGGGTAGCGAAGGGTCAAGAGCCATGGAAATCAGCATACGAGAAATTCAGTGCAGATTCCTTCTCCCAGGCCTCTGTAAGTCGGACATACTCGCAGTCTTGGACCTCCATGAAGCTGATTTTCAATCTCAGTACACTATGCAAGGCCCAAAAAGCGTCATCTGCCGCGGTGGATGTAGCAATAACTACACGACTTTTAGTAACGATGTGCGCGCGGCTTACCAGAATGCACTAATGTGGTATATCACGAAGAATCAGAGCCACTGGGATCGATCAACCACAATTCTGGATGCTTGGGGCACGAATCTGACCTCGATCATTGGCACTGACACCTCTCTTCTCGTCGGACTTGAAGGAGACATGTTTGCGAATGCAGCAGAGATCATGCGATGGGAAGGAGGCTGGATCGAGGCCGGGGCGAAAGCTTCAGGTGGAAGCGGATTCTCGAACCAACTGTACTGGCTATTCGCACGACAATCCGTCATTATTGGCCAGGCAAATTATGGCATGGTTAGCATTAAGGCACTGCTATCTTTTGCCGTTTACTTAGACGACGTGACGCTGGTGAGCTTCGACCTCCCAACCACAGGCGAGATGCAATGTCCGTGACTTACTAACAGGAATAGTACAATTACGCTGTGTACGCCTTTCAGAACGATCTCTGTGCCGGAATATATGGCAATTTCCAGCCAGAAACGGGACAAGGTGCAGAAACTGGCCGCGACCAAGGCCATGCACAAGGCGCCCTAGGCTGGACTGCAGAGGCGGCTAGAATCATGCAGTCTCAGGGAACAGATGTGTACTCACTTGGAGACAATCTTCTACTCAAGGCTGCAGAATACACAGCTAAATACAACTTGGGATACGATGTGCCCTACGACCCCAAATTTTACCGATGCGAGGCAATTCTGATCAATGGGCCGTGGGCTGTGCCATCCAACATCAGTCGGGGAGTCGCCAAGCCACCCCCCAAAGTTTGGGATGTAAGTTGTTTTTTCGAATACATACAATTTTAAGACTTGTGTTGACCTTGATACAGATTTTGTACTACCAATATGTTGTCAAACGAGGACTTCGCGCTCCTTATACGACCAAGATGAAGGTCACGATCAATGGCCTCGGGGGTGAAGGCAACCGTAAGTATATTCGACACTGGCCGTCAAAAAACTTTGGCTAACTTCAAAAAACAGCCGGCACAACCAGCCCCGGTGACCATCCGAGCTGGGGCGATTTGATTTGGTCCTATAACAAGAAGGGTCAGTTCCTTAATGACAATGGCAGGACTATCTGGGGAGGTGGCGAAATTGGGCCAAATGGAAAAGGCATGATCAACTCAGCTTGAACACAATAGTTGGCTGCGTAATAGAATAGTGATGGATCTAATAAACATACTAATATTGACCTTCTCTCTCGTTCTATGTTCTTCCTAGAGTAGCAATTGCGTCAACTACGTTTCACCTCCGAATAGACACAATACATTAGTTCAGGTGGTATAATTGTATGTGATTCCGAACATGCTTCTTGGGTATTACCCTGTTCTATTCTTAAATGGATTATAAGTTTGAGGGATGCAAACTGTTGTCCTTGACTGTTTTTGAGCCCTCGAATTTGTTATGTGACAAGTCATTGACAGTGCTTGGCTACCACTACTTTGAACACAAGAAGAGTATCGCAAGCTGTGGAAGTTTGAACTCTTTGCTATATCTCATCTCCATCTAATTCCTAGATTATTTCTTGGAGAAGACTAATACTTTTGTCTGGTTCAAAGCCACGTCTTTCAGCACGAGCTTGTTGCCTCCATGGTATCCTTCCTTTCCAGCCCAAACATCTCGTATAGAATACTCAGACAGGCTAGACCCTTTCAACCCAGGCAATCCACTGAGAGGAATTGTGATGTCGGTGATGTTTGGGCCATAGTTGAGAGCCAATACCACATAGCGTGACTTGCCAGAAGAAAGAGGCCCGCCCCAAACTTGGATCTTGTGCTCGGTCGATAGCTCGGGCAGGTAGTTGACCGCTACGCCAGCGTCATCCTGAGAGATTGCGATGATCTCTTTATTCAGCAAGATGTTCAAAGATGACTTGCTGATCGTGTTGATGTTGGCGCCAATGATCAGCGGTGACTTGAGCGCAGCCCAGAAAGAGAAATGGGTCTGCTCTTGGTATAAGTTCATAGTGCCAGTACCAATCTCGAGCATATCCATGTCACCTAGGTCAAGTTAAAAGGCAATTCTCGAGTAGCCAATGGAAGAATATTACTTACCCCATGAACCAGGTCTCTGGAATCGCGACAACTCCCGCATCTTGCGGATCATTGTCAGCACACTGACTCCTGCATAACCGGTATTCAGGCAGTAAGCAGATTGACAGACACCACTACTATCCTCGCCAAATGCACTCTTAATGTCGCCAGAGATTCTGTAGCTATCCGAGAAAGACGCCCAATGCCACGGAAACTGATTTCCCCATTGGCATAGCGAGTAGAGGATGTCGCGGCCAGATCGGTTTAATGCGTCGCCCATGCGCAGGAAACGTTCTTGAGGAGAGACTGTGCCCGCATGGAAGCCGCCACAGTTATCATATTTGAGATAATCTATCTTCCATGACGCATAAGTAGCAGCATCTCGCTCCTCATAACCATAGCTTCCAGGGTAAAAGGCACAGTCATATATGCCCGCGTCGCTTAAGGGACTTGGCGTTAGTGGAGTGCTTCTCAGATGGATGTGCATCACCCGCTCACCTGTAAATTCCAATTTTAAGTCCTAGACCGTGCACGAAATCTGCCAATGCTCTAATGCCGCTGGGGAACCTGGTAGAATTTGGCTGCTGGCGACCCAATGAATCTCGTGTAAAGGCTTGCCACCCATCATCCAGGTTGACGTATTTGTAGCCAGCCCGTGCTAAGCCAGTGTCTACCAGGCTCTTTGCGCTTGACTTGATCAATGTCTCATTTATATTGCTCTTGAATGTGTTCCAGGTGTTCCATCCTTGGGACATTCAGTCGTTTTAATCCATAACGCGTCGATGCTTATACATACCCATCTGAGGCTTTGCTGGATTTACACTACCCAAGCAAGGCACCGCCAGAAGTCCAACGAGTAATGTTGTGGCCAACATTGTGGGCACAAAGACCGGCGCAAAAAAGAAAAAACGAAAAAAAGAAAGGAAACTGTGATCCTAGAGTGTTAGATTTCTGATGGATCTTGGAATTGTCTCCTCAAAGCTACCATATACCCTTACTTTCTTCATAGCCCTTCGTCATCTCTCGGCTCGGCTCATAATTAGACCACTATCAACCCTGAATTTTTTCTCCTCACCGGGCCTGGGATTGCCCCGAGACATTTAGACTATGCTAAAGTCTGGGGCCTGGATTAGTTCTAGACGCTCGAACCCTGTCCCGGAGCATCGTGCGGGGGATCGCCGGGCGCAAAGCTCACCGATGTTGACAGTTCTACGCCGCCCCTGGTAGCCCCAGTCCATCTCCATAAGCAGCACATTTGGGGTCAGCTTCCGCCTAAAGACCTGCCCTCATCTGGAACTAACAGCCAGGAAAATCTTTGTTATCATCAATCTTTCTCATACTGGGCAATTGGGAGCATACATTTTTCAGCAAGAATGTTAAAGCTTCGAATACTTTTCCTCTCCCTTTTGGGAGGTCTCGCCTCTGCGGATGTTGTTGATCACGATCCCTTGGCATATTATCCAGCTCCAGATGGCACTTACATCCCTCCTAAAGATCCCAGCATCAATACATTGCTCGACTTCGTCAAGTCAAGAGATGATCTGAGCATCCTGGCGACGGTGCTAAGTGAGTGCGCTGGTATGCGTGCTTGATGCTATTTCTCGCCGTTTAGAAATGACGGCTGACGACTCTATAGGATTTAGTGAAGCTTTTGATACAGCTCCTTCTTGGTCGTACACTTTCTTCGCCCCTTCAGATACAGCCTTCAGAAATACGGGAGCGTACTATTCTACGTTTGCGGCTACTCCAAAGGGCAAATGGTGGCTGGGGAATCTACTACAGCACCATTACGTGCCGAATTCCCAGCTTATGGTCAAGAACTTTAATACTACATATACGCGCTTTCAGACAGGGACCTTTCTTTTTGTTGGAGCCCAGATCGTCAATGGGAATCTTACCCTGAATAAAGTTTCCAGCGTCACTGAAGCAGATATTCCCGTTACGAAGGTAAGGCAGTATTGAAACATGACGCTACACAATTAAGCATGCATCTTAACGGAAACATCATAGGGCATCGTTCACATCATCGATCATTTGTTAGATCCTTCAGCGCAGATATTGGAGGTTGATCTGGGGAAAACCAGCCAGGGTTTTATACCAGGGAGCTGCTCCAACCCAGCATTGCCATATTGTTGAGCTTCACCTGCATGCAACAGAAGGTTTGATGGATTGGACAAATGTAGAATGGCTAATGATGTCTAAACGGCTTGCTGCCTGCAAAAGGAATTACCCAGAGGTGGCGAATGTGATGTTGCTTATTTCCGGCGGTCGAAACCTATAGATGGTACTTTCGGTCGTGCTATGATGCAATTCAAGTAGTTCAGATTACCTACCTATGTATTGACTATGCTACGCTGTTTATTATCGGGTTTGCAAACCTCTGTTCGAAAATAGGCTTATTGGGCTCACAATACAATTATGGGCTCCCGAAAGACCCAGAGACTTCTACGATACTTATTGACATATTGATGGGAAGACAGGGAAAAACGATGGCAAAATATCTATGTACCTTAGGTACTTGGATTGTTTCTACTAGGTACCTACATTAGGTACCTATATGGACTTGCGTACTCCCCCCACTATACGTACCCATGGACTATATCCCGGCTAGATCTCGATTAGCAGCACGGCCGCCCGTACTAGGAGGTGATAGGCTTACTAAGTTAGGTACAGTGGCGCTCCGGAAGGGTACTACAAAGTACCCATATTGATTAACATTCAACTTCTCTATACGCATACTGGGCACCTTACCATCTAATACCTATCTTGTGTGAATCATTTAGCTTTAAGCCATTGGTTTCCAAACATTTGTACCTTTTGGTCACGCCTAATGTGCTGGGTATATTTCGCTGCCTGAGGCAGCCACTGAGCATTTGCCTGCCTCACGCCTTGGCAGCTGCACGCACATTTGACTTCTCTCAACCAAACTCCCCAGCCAAGTCACTGCCGCTTCCCTCATTTCTTCGCTTCTAATCTTTTCACTTCTTATCTCCTTCATCCCCCAATATCGCGCCTTTGCCCAACAAAATCAGCATGGCCGTCTAGCGCGACCATTCTTCCTAAAAGTCCAGTTGCCGCGGCCGGTGATGGTCATCGGCAAACAGCTCTACTCTAGCCTTCATCAGCAGCCCGCACGCTTCAAGCACCGCCCCAGCGCCATCCTTGCAGCCTGTCAACCAACTCGAATCAACTTGTTCAACCGACCCTTCATAGTTTCAGCCAGCTCCCATGAGAAGTCAACATCGATTGGCATGAATTGGGACGATCTCTCCGACGAGCGCAAAATCCAGTGGCTACTGAAATCTGGCTCAAGTGAAGAAAAATGGGGCTGGGTCATCTACCGATGCAGCTACAAGCCGGAGCTCCAGAGTACCTGGGAAAGTTTTAAGCGTTTCGTCGATGACAAGACGCGCAAGGAAATCGCCGACAAGCTAGACTGGGTCTTTGTCGAGGACCCCGAGCTCGAAGGCGCCTCACTGGATGAATTGAAGCGCAGGTTCAGAGCGTGGGCGCGCTCTGAGGTTCAAGGAGAATACGACATAGATACTACTTCTTATAACCGTGGTTCGAGGCACGGGTACTTTATCCAAGTAGATGAAGCCGCACTGCTCAGTTTAGTCAAAGGTTTGTCAAATGGGCATGTGAATATTGTCCGGGGATGGGTGGATTCGCTGCCGCCTGAGGAGGCGACGGATGAGTTTGGTGATGCTATTGGCATTGAGGACTGGATGAAGATCCGGGCAAGCATGGTTGCGCCCTATTTTTATATCGACTTGGATGACGAGGAAGCTTGGTATGTGCATTATTCTCCACCGCCGAATGGCCTGTGTATATGGTAGTTTTTGAAGCTTCATGTGTGTTATGTTTCGGCGCTTACTAGCGCCTCTGCTGCTATCTCGGATTTCCGTTTCACCGCTGAGCTAAGGCTTTAAGTTGCCAACTCATTTCACTTACTCTTACAACTTAAGGGTGCGCTCGGCGATCGATTTTCTCATTTCAAAATGATCCTTCACTGGAATATACTAACGCCTAGGAGCGTTATATACGTTGACAGATTACCCTTAAGGGTAGTGTACACATATGACATTATCGAGGCGAGAAAAGCGAATATTGCGCGAAAGAAGAGGCTACATCATCATTTTCCACCATCATCTGTTTGTTACCATCTCCTGTCACCCCTCCTCCCACAAATGGCCAAGGACATAAAATTCAGAGTACACAACATGAACAACAATGTGTTGAATCGGCCTTCTTTAATTTCCATCACCAACGCGCCGCACAGCGCTATAGTTGCTAGACACCAGATTAGGAAGGGACTATAAGGAAGAACGAATTCGTATATAGAAAAGGCTGTCTGCGAAAAAAGGCGAATAAAAAGATGAACAAATTGCCATATAGAAAAGGCCAGCTGCGAAGGAAGGTGAATGAAAGCATTGTCATGTTGCCAGGGTAATGTCCGTGAACGAATATCTCGACCGGACAGTAGTGGTGTCTCTTCGTTATCTTCAACATTCGATTGTCTATTTGAGCAGCCTATTAGCCAAATTTCCATTGAATTGAAGGTATATATGACTTACACATTGGTACCCTGAACAACCCCAACTTCTTGCGATGCAAATGTAACACTGGAAACTCCCCGTATTGATGATGACATGTCGCAATTGGGAGTTTTCTGAAATCGTGAAAGGACGCAGCAGCTGTCAATCGCTACACACAGAAATCATGCGAACTGCTTTCAATGGATAAGAATAAAGAAGTATACCTATGTTAGGTATACATAAGCTATTACTCCTCTTGTATTTATTATTGGGCAGAATACCAGGTACGGTGCCCAACGACAAATATTAATAACGTCAGGTAATGACTCGCCAAGAATGCACGAATAGAGCTCCTGATTGGTACCTTTATTGTCTATCACGTGTAGTGGGGGCATATAAATAAATAACTCTGCTGCCCAACATGGACGTTGCAGCCTGTTGGGTAACTTTCATCTCAACATACATACAGACGTATGTGAAATATCTCTGATCAAATCAACATACCATGGCAGATCCTTTCACAATAATAGGTGTTGTCTCGAGCATCATCACATTCCTTGATGTTGGTTATAAAACAATAAGGTTAATTCGCGACTCTGGCAACGGTACATTACCAGAAGTTGAGACATTCGAGCTTATCTTAAAAGAGATCCAAATGCGATGCGCTGATATCAAACAGAACGGATCTGGAGCTACAACTACGTCAAAATATGAAGCAATAATTATTGCCGAAGCTAAAAAATGCGAGCAACTGGCTACTAAGCTGTCCAAAATTCTCGACACGCTTAACAAGAAACGGAATACGCTGTTGGAGGGCGGCCGGATTGCTGTCCATTATATCTTGAAGAAACATAAAATAGAAGATCTGAATGCTGATCTGAAAGTTATCTACGACAGAATGATGAAAAATGTGGGATTGGTTTTACAACAGTTAGTGCTCATTCCTTTCCATCCTCGCAATGGACAACAACCCATGAGCCACCTCCTCAATAGGTCAATGAGTGGATATTTTAAATTTATGCAAATGGCCGATTAAGTGCTCTACTAACACGATAGCAGGGATTGCAATTCTTCAATCATGTCTGAGCTCAAGTCTCTTAAAGAGTCCCAAAATGAACTTAAGATCTCCAGCGACAATGATTTAGATAATATATTGACAGAGATTCTGGGATACACAGTCGAAACAGACGCCGAATCCACAGAAGTCGAGCGGAATCATTTGAGAACATGTCTCAGTTCACTTCGAGAAACAGCCAACAAGGAACGACAACAGTTCAAAATCATTAAGAGCCTGTATTTTCCAGAATTTCATCGTCGATGGGGCCAAATTCGGGATGCTGAGCGGCGTACGAATACCTGGCTGTTTAACGAGAGTGAAACGAATTTTGTGAACTGGCTAGAATCTGGGAATGGCATTTATTGGATTCAAGGCATGGTAAGGCAAATACTCATCTACTCGTTCTCTGCTTTGAGAGAAATTAATGGAAAATTAGGCTGGTTCGGGCAAATCGACTCTGATGAAATTTGCAGCTGAACATCCGAAAACACAAAGAGCTTTGAAGCACTGGGCTCTGTCTGCAGAGATCTATCATCCCAGGTTTTATTTTTGGAATCAAGGTTTTGAAATGCAAAAATCTCAGAACGGCCTCCTCCAATCCATTCTCTACCAGATTCTCAGAATAACTCCAAGTATCGCGACCCAGATCTGCCCGAGCCGTCTCAGCTATGAAGGGTGGCAAATCAACGAACTCAAGGCCACCCTCAAGCTAGTGCTGGAACAAAAGAATCTTCGAGCAAAATTCTGCTTCTTCATCGATGGCCTTGACGAATACAACGGCGATGAGGAAGACCTTGTCCAAATTCTGGAGTTCTTTGTCAGCAATCCTAATGTGAAGATATGTGTTTCCAGTCGACCAAGAATAGTTCTAGATGAGAGCTTTCAACAACGCCGACATACTTTGATCATACAGAACTTTACAGCAAAAGATATGAAGACGTATGTTACACAGAAACTAGAACCAAATGCAAAGTTCAAAAAGTTGCAAACATCTAGCCCTTTTGCCTGCAGCGAAATTATCACACAAATTGCAAGCCAGGCCAAAGGAGTGTGGCTCTGGGTCTTTCTTATTACTCGCGATTTAATTATCGAGGTTAATAGAAATGAAGGTATCCCTACCTTACAAAAGGTCCTCCATGACTTTCCCGAAGATCTGGAATCGTATTTCAGACGCATTATCGAAAAGATAAGGCCAAATCATAAAGAGGAGATGGCACAAATCTTTCTTCTTACGATTGAAGAAGTCCAACCTTTACCTCTATTTGTTTTCTCGCTGCTTGACAACGAAAAAAGTGATATGGATTACGCAATTAAGGCTCAGATATCTCCGCTATCTCTGAACGCTGTTCAAATGGTTGACAAGGATTGGAAGGCAAGAATCCAGAATCGATGTGGGGATCTTGTGATAGTTGGATATGAAGATCATCCAGTCTTTTTAAGTCACCCTGTGGACTACCTTCATCGTACTGTTGGCGACTTTCTTCGAGATTGTTATCACGAGGAACTTACGAAATTGGCTCCTGACTTCAATCCACTTGTTTCATTAAGCAAAATGATGCTCTTTTTGCTGAAAGGATTGCCCGAGATTAGGGTTCAAGAGCAGGAATCGATCACAAGAATGATTGGGATTGTTGATGAGCTACTGTACTATGCTCATGAGTCCGAAAAACGAGATCAACAAGCCAAGTCTATCTTGGTTGATGTGCTCGATGAGCTTGACAGAGTAAACTGTCATCATGTTCGCTCCATTAGCAATCACTGGACTCACATCAGAGACTCTCCTACTAGTCGAGGCTTTGATGAATATCGAGAGGGAGGAAATTGTAATTTCCTAGCACTGGCTGTCCAAGCACGTTTAGTGAAATATGTTCGTGGAAAACTACAGGATAACCCTAAGCATTTGAACAAAGGGGGTAGGCCTCTGTTGGACTACGCACTACGACCAAGACGAGTCACACCTCTTGCGATGCCTTATCATTCCCAAAGAGACGATTCAATTGTGGATCAAGATATGGTGCGGTTGCTATTAGAGCATGGGGCCAATCCGAATCAAAGGGTCTATCTCAACAATGGGTGGACAGTCTGGGAATTATTTCTCGTGTCATGCTATGAGACAACACAGAGAAGTAAGCCGTCTTCGTCGATTAAGGACGCTTGTTATCGGGCAAGTGAGATATTAATCTCCTACGGCGCAAGTCCTACGCATTCTTTTAACATTGGACCCGAGTCTTTAAGCGTCCCATTAGTTCTGGAACGTGTATTTGGAAGAACTAAGGCCGTCAACCTTCAAAAGCTTCCTCAAGAACGTCGCCAGCTTTCACATACAAAGGGTTGGCTCTCATGGATACCTATCATTGGGTCATTTTCGAGGTAATCCCAGAGGCAAATTTGGACAAGAGGATTCGCGTATCAGGCGTTATGCTGTAGTAGACGAATTGAAATGGTTTCAATAAGTCTCAACTTTCACTCAATTACTTAAATGTTCTTAACTTCATAGCATGTTGATAATACCATTAGCTAATCCACAAACTAGTCAATTACGACTTCAACATTTGCTTACTCTGGCTCTCAAAAGTTCGCCACATTTAACAATAGTATGAAAAGAATTCTTCCCCTCTTATTCATCTATAGTCAACCCATTACATTAGATGTGTAGTATTTAGGTCTTATATGTACTATATACACATCATATGCGACTATTTTAATTCTAACTCTTTGTTCTCAAAGCTGGCATAACTATGGCAAGAATATGGAAAGGAAGAACGACAGTGATGCATAGACATCAATGTCTGTCCTTGCCTGGCAATGGTTCCCCAAAGCCGCAATCGAAGTCGTTTGTGGATCTGCAAGTATAATCTAACAAAAACTTGCACTCTTGTTCTTGTAGTTCTAATTATTTTTATCTCTGAAAGTTCCGCATTATGCTGTTAAAGTATTTATGTAATGGTAGTGGTATCATTCTTGCTACAAATCGACTGTCGACTTTGTAGCCGCTGAGATACTATGCTCGTCTCTTCATCTTCAGGAATATTTCCAAGAAGGATAACCAAAGCTTGTAATATGAGAAGAAAGTACAGAGGAAGAAATGCGCATAGCTTTTTGAAAGAGTGCATGTGGAGGGAATTGAAATGCTAAGCTAAACCCGGAAGCTACCATGGAATGAAAAGAATGACTGAAGGGAGTAAGAGAGCGCATGTGATAAAATATAGATTGGCAGAAACGTATTACATATAAGAAAGAATCAGAATCAGGCCGTCTCTGCGTCGTAGCAGGTCTTGGAATTATGACAAACGCCTTGCAAACCATGATATGATCTTCGGACAACGCCGAGGAGAGCTGTTAGTTCCACTAAGGGTCGTTTTTTGCCGGATGATGTACCGCGCGCTCTGGAGGCAAACCTACGCGTTCAATGCAGAGAGTATCTGCTCAAATGCGTTATTTTTGAAGTTCATACGTAATGGGTTCTAGCTAGAGAAGGACAGTGATTTCATCTTTTGAACACAATTGGCGACGGAATTATGCCACCCAGGCGTTTATCGCAATAGCCAACCAAGTGACTGGAGATGTGCCCAACTGTTTCCAGTGCAAATTGCCCCTTTAGGAAATTACCTGTTTCGATTCATTTTGTGGAGATTGCCGATTCAGCGAGACTCAAACGCCCCGAATCCGCCCTGTAGACTGCTTCGGTATTTACAACTATTCCGCGGAGTATGAACAGATTAATTGTTGTACTCAGGGAGCTCTAGAGTATTCCTGCCAATACAGAAATGACTAACCTAATTTATCGTTGAATTTCCAAGTTAGGCTCTGCCGTTCTGGTCCATTTCAACCATGGTGATTCTTTGTACCTAGCATTGAAGAGACCTAGCTGTGAACAAGGTAGAAATCGCATCATGGAGGTAAAAAGGTCATAAACAGAGAGATAAAACCTCCATTATGTTATGGTATATAAATAAACAGGTCTATCCGCAAATGCAATATGGTCAGTTTGATATCCGCCCTCATACAGCTCCTCATACACCCTGCGCCCAGGCTACCACAAACAAGAATAATCCACCATGTCAACCCACCAAACAGCTCCAACGCAGTACATCATCGCTGCTGATGGTGTCAAATATGCGTACCGTCGCATTGGCTCTTCAGAGGGCCTTCCTCTCGTAATGCATGGATTTTTCCGATCCAACATGGATTTCTGGGACCCTATCCTCATCAACAATCTTGCAGAAAAGCGACCTGTGATTCTATTTGATCAGGCAGGCGTGGGCCGTAGCAGCGGCACAATCCCTATGACGTACCAGGGATGGGCAGACTGCCAAATCAATCTCACGAATGCCCTCGGTATCAACCGTTACGATGTTGCCGGCTTCTCAATGGGTGGGCTTTCCGCTCAATTAGTGGCATTGACAGTACCGCATAAGGTCCGCCAGCTCGTCCTCTTGGGGACTACTTCTGCGGCTCCCTTTGAAGAGGAATCGGACATTGTCGGTATTGTTTGGCCGCGTGAAAAAGCCCAGCCTGAGCCTATGGCTGTTCTTACAACATCTGAAAGCACTCCGGAAGAAGTGCAGCATGCTATTGCGTACTCGTTCTTTTACCAGACTGATGCTGGCCGTAAAGCAGCACAGGGATGGTGGAATCGCGTCAATGAACGAAAAGTCGATGGTGAGGCCCCTCTCCTGGAGTTCGTTAACTCTGAGGGCACAGCTCGGCAAGTTGAAGCTGTGGTTCACTGGAACACTCCAGAAAAGAATGGTGCATATGATCGTCTGAGTGACTTGGAAATGCCAGTTCTAGTTATGAACGGCGATGATGACCTTCTTATACCACCGAGCCGTAGCTGGGAGTTGGCCAAGAAAATTCCCAACTCTCAACTCATCATCTATCCCAAGGCTGGACATGGCTTTTTGTACCAGTACGCCAAGCTCACTGCTACGCATATCAACATGTTCTTGGATGGATTTGGGGGCTTGCACGGAGACGAGTAGAGAGATGGATGAATCGAATGAGATTGATACAAGGCATGGACAGTATAGACATCTTCCTTGAACTATCTAGTTATCAAGGACCAAATCGCATCTGTATGCTTCCCATGTACAAACTCAATCCACATTATACTATTCAGTTCATTTTGGAAGGCACATTGACCATCCTCTCCTCTCATGTCTTGTGACAAACATTCAACAAGAGATGAGACGAACCATTTCTTTTCGAGTGTTCCGTCTGCAGCAGCCAGGCAGCCCATGAATAGCATCCATCTCGTCAAGCGCGTTGGTGTCAATAAGCAACCTTCCATATAAGACTGAAGTTTTCTAACCAAAGTCGTTGAAGTCACAACGAATCGTTTAATCGTGCATGTTAGAGACTTGATGTATAGAATAAGACATATTCGAAATGCGTTGTGACATGCGCTCATATGCTGAGAGGTACACAGAAGCAGCCGCTGGAGAAGGCCAAAAACGGCCGAATCCATGTATTGGGGATTGAGTTTTGTTTGCCTCATCATGGCATCTTGAAGGGCGCCGCTCAGTGATGAGATGTCGCAGAATATACTGGCTAAATCCATGCTTATTTCGCATGAGCAGGGAAGCTTCGCCGGGACAATCGCATTGACTTGACCAGAGGAACATCCAGTAGTATCTACGAGATCAGATAGAAGCTGGGTGTTTGGAATCTTATCAGAGTCTACCGCGATTTCAAGAATGCCGCTAAAAATTGTCAATACTCTGGTATACAACATGGGCCCTGCGCTCTCTTACCGGTACATCTTGGACCTGAGTGTCTCATTAATGCTGGATAGTCCTCCTCGAATGCTGACTAGCTCTGCTAGTCCTCGAGCGTGGGCCCACGATTTCTCGTGGTCGCCTAATGAATTCTAAAGAAGAGCTTCAGATAATTGTTCTGGTAGTTAAAATACTGTCATGGGAGAGAGCTTACACTCCAATTAGCTAGACAGGCAATAGCGCCTAATGTCTCATCAGTTTGCATATATCCTGCGGATATTCTGTGATTCAGTCTCTGTAAGGCTTCATTTAATAAGCTGCGAGCGTCTTGCAGATTGACGCTATTCTGGGTGACCTTTGCAAGAGTCCTTGCAGCGTATGACAGAATGATGCAGCGCCACACATCGTCCCCTAACATACGGGGAAACCAATGTTGCTTAGCAGGATTGAACAATAAGAGTGATGACAGCGGATATGTGTCAGTGGCGATAACATGAAAGTCTATAAGAAGCATTAGCAATTTCGTAGTCAACAATGGCAACTATTACGAACAGTAATTGATATATAGAATGACATGATGGGACAATGAAGGAGGCATTCTATCCGACAAAGCTGGCATTGCAAGACCCAGAACTTCATGGTTAAAAGTTACATGCAAACTTGGTGCATGATCTTTTGTGATCTGGAGGTGATCACGATGCACTCGACTGGCATTTGTTGATTGCTTCGGTGGCTGACTCGAGGGTCGGCGAATCAGAGGCTTCTTTTGGATGCGAAAAGTGGCCGTATTTCTTTTTTCTTGTCGTTTCTTCTTCTCTCGAGGCTGAATATCTTGCCTGTTGCAGTCGATAAATCGGAATTGTCCTTTCTTTGCATCGTCTCTCTTCCCAATTGATCCGGATGGGGTACTCGCGATGCCGCTGGGCTTAGGGACGGCCTGTAATTTCCTGGGCCGAGTCTGCCACTGAGAAATCCTACCAAGACTCGTTCCCTGATGAATTTTATGAACAAGATAGAGAGACTTATCTGGGAAAAGTATTTTCTCTCCGTAGCCAGACATTGTGCCTTTCAATTAGTGAGCAACCGTCTACCTTGTATGGGGTTAAGTTTGCTGCATGCACAAAATGCAGCGACCGAGCAAGAGAATGGAATTAATAGAAGCCGGACTACGGACGACAGTACGGACGAAGCACATCCACACCAACTGACCCCTGTTCAAGATGGGTGGGCGGGGCAGCGGAGTCTCGCCATCTGCTTAGTTATGTCCGTAGCTTTAAGAATTCAGTCTACCGAGGTTATTTAATGGACAGGTCTGAAGCTCGGTGACATCGATTTGGGTTATGTTTTGATATTTCGGGTGATGTCATCTGTTATTGCCTGAACTGTAGGAATCATAGCTCGGGCTTTGTTCAAATTGGTTATGATGATTTCCCATATCAGGCTTGTAATGGCTCCTTATTTCATCACATACAGCAAAACCGCGTAATGTTATACCTAATTCCAACTAAACAAAGCGGTGCCAGATATAGCAGAATTAATGACCAATGAAACCCCGTCTTCCTGCAACATTACCTCCCCTGATGGATTTATTGGCATTACCTCCGGGCGCTTATGGCCAAGGTACAATCCTTGTACCAATCCCAGGACCGGCTGAGTCCCAGTTTCGTCAAGAGAGCTGCTGAATTGAACTTCCGGCAAAAGAAAATCTACCTCCGAGGCGGATGCCATGTTGATGTTCCGCTCTATCAAAGTCCGAACCTTGAGTGCCAGCTCCTCGCAGGCGTGATAAACTTGTTGGAACTGCCTGTTTCTTAATTTCGCTGCTATCGGCGCTAGTGATTGTATTGCGACCTCGACAAGTCTCTGGTCTGCTACCAGCATCTCATGCTGAGGCTCTGTCAGATTGTTCACTAGGAGCAGAAGGAGTCCTGTGATTCGACCACATAAAGTAGACCTGTCCATTATAAATATCGTTAATGGCTCTTGAAATATCCCTTTCTTATTGTTCATGGAAACTTACCAGATCAACGGTTCATTGTATGTCAGCATGCTATCCCAAAACTTCATGCACGCCCGTGAAGAGCTAACCAACTTAGACCAGGACCCTGGTAGAGATGGCTGTGGGCAAGTGATGGCACATCTAATCGGTTCGTCAATCACGATAGCGCTGCGTTGGAGGATAATCTGTATCCACTTCTGGTTGTGTGAATGAGCCCGATGTATCAGCGCCGAGGTATGGAGATAGGTCCAGTGCAGGGAAGCCAGGTGTTGTACGGTCCCTGGAGGAGCGGATTCAAGTATAGAATTCGACATGAACTCTCTTGGTAAACTTTCCTCCCATTGATGGAGCGTACACTCGATTGACTGTACGAATTGTTCTTTCGCAGCAGACAACAGCTTATCCGCAGTCACTGAATACAGCCAGTCATATACCTTTCCCTGAATAATCCCAAGCTGTACTCGGAGGCGGAAAAAGTTTATCTTACTCGTTCCTTGGAGGCTATAGACGACACCGGCGCCATCGATGGGGTCAGCTTCGGGCAGGTCGATATCTGTCCACGCATCGGAGAGCAGAGGCGGCTGCTGCGCCCGCAGGCTGATACTCTTATCTAGGACGTAGGCGATCCAGAACAAGCGGTCGCGCTGTCTGGCATCTGTCTGGCTAAGGTTCTCTTGTCCCGACCGACTATAAAGTCTCAGTCTGTGCACCAGTGTGACAGCCGTCGCGACCAAGACACTTGCAGGCTGAGGATCGGGCGATTCCTGGAAAAGGATACAGAGACCAAGGACGATTTGTGCGCTGAGTATGTCTTCTTCGCGAGTGACTATCTCATCGAGGACCGATTGCGCGTTCTTGACGAGCGTTGCTACCGTCAACTCACCTCCAGCATCAATATGTGGCTGGAGGAGTAAACCAAGCGCAAGAACGACATTAATGGCTGCCCAGGTAGCCGAACCACGCTGATCTGGATTTGAGTACCAACCACGCAGCATCTGCATGAATTTTATCTGATCAAATAGAGGTAAGAGCCGATTAGTGGATGAGAAGTACTCGTCCACTATAGGAAAAATGTCAGAGAGTGGTGGAAGAGTCCGTTCATCTTCTCGTTCTTCGCTTGACGGAAGGACTTCTTGAACATCTTCAACAGCCGATCTGACTTCCCCTCTCTTAGACAGGATGTCAATCTGCGTCTTCAGATCCTCTAGCATCGACTCCATGCGGCCCATACGAGCCTCGAGAGACTCAACTCTAGGGGCACTATAGAATCAGCGTTAATTTGCATAACATGGAGCCTATCATTTAGCAGTTTCGGCTCTTACGCATTGACTCGCGGAACCGTCTTCCGCTGCACGCCATTATACACGCATTCCGACTCATAGATCTAGCAATGAGAGCACCGCGGCTTTGCACCGTTGCAACGAATCTTCTTTTGGCAGCATAGATCGCATGCCTAAAGCTATTTAGCTGAGTGAATGGTCAAGGAAGCCTGTCTCAATGCCATCTCATCCGAACAGTTGGGCGGGATAGCTACATACCTTTCTTCTTCCTCCCCTCCGAGACGAGACAGCTGTCTCCGTAGAGTCTCTCATTCTTCAGGTCACTGTCATTTACTCAGCAAATCACAAAGCAACGTTTGTAAACTCCCCGCGGGCATAGTCTATACATATACTTTTGCTGCTCCTGACTTAATCACATATGGCCTGATTACACTGGCTGATCTTGCAAACTCCCCGCGGAGCTCGAGCGATGACAAAGCCGCCAGTCCGCCGCCACCCCAGTCAACTAATTACAAAGTCCGCAACGACGAAATACTCCTTGTAGCATGGGTGAGTACACTCACTGTGCAATTAGCCCGCTGCGCCAATAATATCCAACCAGTTGAAGTCTCTATCGACCAGAGGCAGTCAGAATTACAGCCTATGGTCCAAGATCACAACTCCCCGTGGAATTCGACAACCGGCGGGATGCATAATCATGAAGATGGCGGATTTCAGGGTCGGTCTCGATAGGTGATCGTTCAGGTACCTGTATGTTATAAGAAGATGGCGAGACAGCAGGTTGTAGATTGTCGACCAAAGCAATCAGACCAGAGCTCTAAACATCACTCACATCTTACACTTTAGAAAAATAACTAGAATCCACAGTCCTCTCGTCCGCAATGGCTTCCGTACTTGATTCACAGGTGGATATCGTGGTTCCAGAGATGCCTTCCTTCACCAAAGGTTATCATCACCGTCCCTATCCTGCTATCTCGCCATCGCGGCCTGATATCGCAGCTGCGGCAGCAGGGAAGAATATTGTCATCACCGGTGGCGGTACAGGCATTGGCAAAGCTATCGCCATCGCCTTTGCGCAGGCGGGAGCCCGTTCTGTAGCCATATTGGGCCGGCGCGCCGATCGGCTACAAGAAACTGCGGCCGAGATGAAATCAGAGGCCACCAAGCATGGGCATTCGCCAATTATCGTCACAGAGATGGCGGACCTTATGCAGAGTGAGACGGTGAACGCTGCGCTCCGGTCCATCCAGACCAAAATCAGCATCGAGGCAGGGTCGACTTACCTCGACGTGCTCGTGTCTAATGCTGGCATGGCACCAAAGATGGGAACGGTGCTAGGCTATGACGCCCAAATCATGATGGACACCTTTGGGCTCAACGTGCTGAGTGCCTTCAATGCAGTCAACGCATGGGTACCACTGGCACCACCAGTCGACAATGCCGTATTGATCAATGTGTCATCAATGATGGCACACGCAAGACCAGTGGTCACCAACTTCGCCTACTCAATGGCCAAGGCGGCCAATCTCAAGATGATAGACTATTTTGCTGTCGAAAATCCTTCTATTCACGTGGTTAGCCTGCAGCCTGGTATTATCAATACGGAGCTCGGCGGCGAAGATATGCCTGTCTTTGTTGCGCCGGACACAAGTGAGTCTTCCTTTTACCAGCCTTTCTCACTCATCCTGTTGTAATTGCTTTACATCGATTTTTTTACCCATTTCAGATGATAATTGCTAACGATACTACTTCTAAATAGCCGAGTTACCAGGCCAGTTCTGCGTCTGGCTGCTTACGGAAGAGGCGCGGTTCCTCAAGAACAAGTTTGTATGGGCCAACTGGGACGTCGAGGATCTCGTGGCTCGTAAAGATGAGGTTCTGACGACGAGGGCACTTACATGGGGGGTTGAGGGAGTTCCTGTGTAACACCATAGCTGTTTAATAATAGCTCACTGCTTTGAATCATAGACGAAGGCAGATTCTATGTGTGTTATCTCGAACGACAATCCTTCTTTATATCTACTTTACGTATGATCAAAAGACGAAATATATTAGTCAATAAGAGGAGCGCCATCCATTTTCTGGCCTGATTTACATCGAACAGTATGAATATGCGCCTCTGTGTCTAGAAGTAGTAAATATCGGCCTTAGCTAGGGATATCTCCGGAATCGTATCTCCGGAATGCAATGGTCTGCACCTAAATTAATAGCAGCCAGTAAAATCTCATTTTACAAAATAGTTTCCTTCAAAACCGACATTCCCTCAATTATTATCTCTATCGATATGGATCTGACATTTATTGATAACAATAGTGTTATCGACAACAAAACAAGGTCTGTGATCCGTCGTCAAGCCGCCAAGGGACAAAACCTTGGCCGCAGGATCACTCGCCCATCACGTGTGAAAGCATTCGAACGCCAAGCCTTGGTACAGCCTCTCTTCGCTGTCAAGTCCAGACATGAGTCTTCAGACGTATATCAAGACAACCGCGACGAGGACTATAACCCTCATGGAGATATTGAGGATGCGCCCTTACGGATTGAGCCTGTTATAGGCGACAGTGTATCGGTTCTGAGCCTACCTATAGATGTAGCGCAAGAAGACAGAGTGCTCATGTACGAAGGTGAGTTAGCAAGACATCTGAGCCAGCAAACTCCATGAGTTTCCTAGACTCACATTGCCAATAGCCGTGGCTTTTATGAATGCGCCTCGCTGCTTACCTAGTCTCGCCAAAGCTTTTGGCGAAGGAAGCGTCGGTCACTCAATCTTTCTACAACTCATATTCACGGACCAAGCATGTATGTTATGCTCCTCTATTATAGGCCGGCACAAATGAGCTTAAACATCATGTGAAACATGTAGATTATCATTGCGCCCTGGCCACAGTTCTCGAGTGCAACCACATCTCGCCACGGGCCGGTGTTTCCACAATCCGCCATCTTACCCAGGCCTTTCGCCTGCTTAACGAGCGCATATCCCGAACAGAACATGTATCCAATTCCACACTCGCCGTGGTAATGAGCTTATCGACCTACGAATCTACACGAGGTCGCTACGACCGCGGCATGATTCACCTCTCGGGTCTTTTCCGCATGGTCGAGACGCGAGGTGGCTTAGACCGTGTCGGGGCCGAAGCGCCTGAGATAATGCAGAAGATTTATAGGTACGCTAAATCTATTGCAACTTTATTAAATATAGTAGTAACGCATAAATACAGAGCCGACCTTGACTATGCCCTCAGGTTTGGTGCTACTCCCAAATTGAATATAAAGCTCTTTGAGAATTCCAAAGCTATGGAGAGGCTAAATATGCCTTCTGTGCGAGATCAAAGTACCCTTTCCCCCAGCTTCAACCCAGAGTTTCGAGAGCAACTTGGCCCGGAGCTATGCGAGCTCTGGAAAAGTGCAGCGGAGATGTCTATGCTAGTCAACGAGGCGAGCGCAAACAAACGTTCCAAGTTATCTAGGGCGAAGTTTCTGAGGAGCTATATCTGGCTTGGCCACCGTCTTCTCAACTATGCTCCTTTGAACAAGCCGCGCTCACTTAATCGCCTCCAGAGTATGGCACATTTAGGTCTCCTGATGCTGATCAGCTCCCTCCTATGCGGTCTCGATCGCCGCGTTGTGGAAAATGCAATCCTATCACAGTTACTGCGCGATGAATCAAGTATAGAGACCAATTTCGAGACGCGGGAAATTCTTCTATGGATGTTATTCATGGGAGCAGCTGGTATCCTGCAGGATCCCAATCATGATGTTTGGCTGATCCCAAAGACTTGGGAGACGACGCAGGCACTTAGACTAGACACCTGGGACAGTGTAAGAAGCGTCCTTTCCAAGTTTCCGTGGATGAATGACTTCTACGAGAGCAGGGCTTCAGCGTTGTTTGTCAAGGTGACTCAGTACCAAAATGTTCAATTGTCTCTTTAAAAAGCATGGTGGAATTTTAGATAGAAGACTATATTAACCTTCATCACTCTCCGATAATCTTACTTCAGAGCTCTTGATACGCAACCTGGTTCGATTTTCTCGAGCTCTTTAGCAATGCTATCCCAGCCCTGCTTGTTTGCAGTGGCGTCCATCCAATCCGGTATCATGTTGCTGCAATATGTTAGTAAACATTCGACTAGTATAAGAGTAACCAAAACATTATGAATCGATGTACTTACTCAGCCGGAACGCAGTCGTCCATATAGGAACCGTGACTCTCCTCGCCCGCAACCGCTGCAGCAAGAAGGGTGCGACTACCACACTCAGCGGTTCGACCACACTGCTCCAGCATCTTGTTCAAATTAGCCTTGAAATCTTCTGGTGCGTTCCGTGAGAGTGATGTTTCGCATAAGCCGGGGTTGATGAGGTTGATAATAACCCCACCGCGAGCCACTGGAAGTAATTTCGCGATCTCGCGGACAGCAAGAATTTCCATCATCTTCGATGCCGGGTAGCTAGAAAAGTCTGTTAGTATTTGCAAGCCAATAGTGTATTAAAGGACGTGGATCATCAATTAGGCCTACCTCTTCAAGCCCAATTCGTCATCTGCATCCATGTTCACAATCGGATCATTGGCAATTTTGGACCAGTATTCCCCTAGGTCAAGGCCTGTACCACTAGAGACAATGCTTAGGCGAGGGGTGTATCCATATTTGGCTGAATCGGAGCGCAATTTTGGAAGCAGAAGAATGGCCAAAAGGAAAGTGCTTATAACGTTGACTGTCAATGTCAAATGATGGCCCTCCGCTTTCCCGCCCGATCCTGCAACGGCTGCATTCTCAATGACAGCATCTATGCGCTCAAGTATGTCAGCCGCCTTGGATGCAAATGCCCTGACGGATGCGTAGCTGGAAAGATCCAGATGCCAGACCTCAGCGACGCCTTCGATGCCCGTCGAGGACTCAATGTCCTTCTTGGCAGCCTCACCGGCCTCGAGATTGCGTACTGCGAGAATGACTTTTGCCGCTCCTACGCCTACTAAATGGCGTGCAGCTTCAAGTCCAAGACCAACATTGGCACCGGTGACAATGTAGGTTCGGCCCGCGCAGAGTTCTTTGGAGATGTTGAGCGGGAGCTCGCGTTTCTGGACGAGAGCACGGTCGTTGGCAGGCGCAGACATGTTGAGAATGGGATTGATGATAGGAGATTCAAACGAATTATGCGCTCAAGCGATTAAGAAGTAGCACGAGAACAGCCTCCAATGTTGTCGTAGGAGAAAGACCAACAAATGTTGGCTTCTTCCTCCGTTTTATAACTGTTCATTATGGCAGGATCGTATAGATATTTCAATTACGCACCGGAATTTGCATAATCTCCGCCTCTTCAATCTCTGTAAAGTCCGCTGAAATATATTTCCTCGTCGTTGATTTAGTATATACAGCATCACACACTATATGAAGGAGGAGAGGGTATACATTGAACAGCCAATAGGAGACTGGCATCTGTATTGGGTCTAGTCTGCGTCGTGTGCATAGCGCATTAGCCAATGGGAGAGCGGCAGCCAAAACCGGTAAGGGCGATTGCGCTGTGAATGTTTCACTGAGTTGGCAAAAATAAAAGAAATATTCACATAATCGGCAGAGACGGGAATATAAAGGTCAGCAGATGAAGTACCACGGCATGAAGCCAACGTAAGAAGCATTGGCCGGAGTGAAGGCCTGTTCCAACTAGATCGAAGATGAAACTATATCTATGAGACACTTTGATTTGCGGAAGGGTAGAGGTATTACCTCAATATATGGCACATTTTTAAAACAATATTCTTCAACATCGGCAACTGTATACTCCAGGATATTATATCATTTGGCAATGGGTAATATAATATATTGAGCCAAGAATTCTGACACCTCCCCAAAGAATCATTTCGAGGAGCTGATCGTGATGAAGACTTCCAACATCATATCCGTCTTTCATAGAAACAACATCAATAATCGAGTCATATCTAGGGCCCCGCGCTCATACATTATTAAAAGATTGGCCTTTCACTATATAATAGATGCAAGTGGTCTCTCTGACGGCATGTATCTTTATCACTCGTCTACACTCTAGCTGCCGTTCTCTTTGAGAGTAGCTCCAGGATCGACTCATTTCCCCTCTTATTCGCCCATGTCAAGGGTGTCTCGCCGTCTTTATCGCTTCTTTCCACGTCAGCTCCGTTATTTAGAAGCAGTTCAACAAGCGCTATATTATGCCTTTTGATAGCGCATATGAGTGGTGTTTGACCATCTCTATCATCCCTTTCCACGTCAGCTCCCTTACTTAAGAGTAGCTCCACAACCTCCAAATTACCCCCTATAACTGCCGACAGAAGTGGTGTCCGACCTACTATATCATCTTTTTCCACATCAGCACCCACACTTAAGAGTAGCTTCACAATATCCACATTACGCCACTCAACCGCCATTATAAGTGGTGTCTGGTAGATATTGTCTCTCGTTTCCATGTCGACTCCCTTATCTAATAGCAGCTCAAAAAGCGCTATGTTATGCATTTTCATAGCCCACATGAGTGGTGTTATGCCGTCTTTATCTTTCATTTCTAGGTCAGCTCCCTGACGTACGAGTAGCTTGGCTATTGCCTCATGCCTCTCCTTAATTGCCCATATGAGTGGTGTCTGGCCCTCTTTATCTTTCCAGGCCGGTGCCACGTCAGCTCCCTGCTTTAACAACAGCTCAACGACCGCTGGACTCTTCGATTCAAGAGCAAGTAGCAGTGGTGTCTGCCCATAATTGTCTCCACATTTACACCAACTCCCTGTTTCAGTAGTGCCCTAGCAATATCCTCGTGTCCCTCTTTCACAGTCCACAGTAGCATCGATTGACACTTTCTGTCTTCTGCTTGAATATGAGCGCCGTGCTCAAGTAAAAGCTTAACGATCCTTGCCTGCCCTCTCGCCGCAGCCCATGTTAGTGGTGTCCAACCACCCTTATTTTTTGCTTCGAGGTCTGCTCCATTTTGCACCAATAGTTTGATGGTAGTATCACGGCCACTACTAGTGGCTAGTAATACTGATGTCCGGCCGTAGATGTTATCTTTTGCTTCAATATCCGCTCCACTTTCAAGAAGAAGTCTTGCAATGGCATCATATCCATTCTCCACAGCCCACATTAGCGGTGTCTGACCAAATGTAGCATCTCTTGATTCAGTTTTGGCTTTATTCTCGAGCAATAGTTTAACAACAGCTTCATGCCCAGATTTAGCAGCCCATAGTAGGGGTGTTTGACCGTACGAGGTATCTTTTACCTCAATATCCGCTTTCGCCTCAAGCAGTAGCCTAACAGTGGCGTCGTACCCCTGCTTAGCAGCCCATAATAATGGCGTACGGCCATGTTCATTTGCATTAACATCAGCTCCCTTCTCAATCAGTAGCTTAACGACGTCGTCTTGCCCCCCAGTGGCGGCCCATAACAGCGGTGTCCTAGTATGTACAGTATCTCTCGCCTCAATATCAGCTCCGTTCTCTAGACACAGCTTGGCAACGATAGTATGACCACAATAAGAAGCTATCATGAGATCGGTAAAATGTTCAGTAGGTTGCAGACCTGTGGTCTGCCAAAAGAGGTCAAACCACGCTGAATAGCTCTTTGAATTCGCGTCACATATCTTGAGAACGGATGACAGAATAGCACTACTGTTCATAATATGAGATTCGCGAAGATGGATGTTCCAATTTTTCGCCGAATACTCTAAGAATGCGTGTGTGCCACGAGGTTGATCGCCCTCCCCCATAATATCTGGCGAGTTGAATAGGCCAAGATAGAGCACGCAGATATCTGCAAGAACGGTTTGCGCGTCGCGAATTGTGATCGAGTTTCTCCATCGTAAGCTGGGGGTAATGGATCTAGACGATGCCCTATCTGCGAGAAGAAAATCACGGGCCGTCTGATGAAGGAAATAGATCTTTCCATGGTATATTGTGATAAATAATCCGCACCAGGTTCTTAGGCGTGATTCGAAAGATCGCTCTTGCTCTAAGTCAAGATCATTGAAGTTATGTATAGTATCATCCATGCTCACGGCCACGTTCATTTCTGATAGAGTCAGTGGCCGACTAGCCACCAAGATAATACTTAGAGCTTTTCGAACCATCGGGTGGTCTTTGGACTTGTTAAGTATTTGCTCATATGCTTCATTAATGCTTTTCGGAAGCGTTGTAATAATAGATTCGACTTCTTTCTGAGTCTTTTTGAAGATTTCTTTGTCCAAGTAATCGAATATTAAAAATACCCAGAGGTAGGTGCGATGAGGAGTGTTCCCTAGCCTAAACTCTAAATAGTTTTCAATTTCAGACGGCAGGTTGTTCTTTATAGATAACCGCTTAGCACGGTAGGTGATCACACAATTAATCTCTTGACTAATGGTGTCTGATTCTTCCTCTCCTGGTATATGAATATTTGGAAAAGAATCCCTTAAATATTGAAATCTGGAAACGATTTGATCATATGGGCGGCATGTGAGAAGATACTTCAGCTTGCCCTGAACTTGATGCGTTTCTGAAAATTGGATCTCGATATGTTTCATCAGATTCTCGAATTCCGATGCAAGACATTTATCCAGGGCATCAAGGACTATTATAATAGGCCCAGTCTGTATATCATTGACAGCGTTTCGCAAGACTTCCCAGAGCGACTCTGTTGAGTTGATTAAGCCTTTTCCATCCGTGCGAAATCTGACCATTGCATGTTTAATTAAGGCCGGTTTCCGAGTGAAGAGCTGGTGCAATAGCGCACAAAGTGCTTGCCGAATCGTATTCTAATCTTGATCCTTGAAGAAGAAATAGCAAATAGTTACCGATCTTGGTAAGCCGTGATCTATCAAGTACTTGGCTAATACTGATTTCCCACAACCAGGATCCGCAGTTATCACTAATGGTCCGGATTCTTGATGCAGCCATTTTTTAAAGTACTCGTGATGGAGAAGCCACATACAGGTGCCTTCCACCCTTTCTTCCACTAAGTCTTTATACCATTCATAGGTAGCGTCCTTGTCACTAGCTGTAAGACGGAACAGCTGGTGGCACATTTGCTCACTTTCAGTCAGCCGCTCTTTAGCAAAGTCTTTTTGAATTTGTACATTCTCTTTGGCGGCCGCTAGATGCTGCTCTGAGATATCGACGAGATCTATCCTCCGTATTAGTATGTATTAAATAATGAAATATTGTATTCGTATTTACCTGACAGTCTGTCTTTAATTGTAATCTCAGCTGCCAATTTGCTTAAAGCTATTCGATAGAGAAGAGCTCTTGCATATGCTGCAGCGGTCATAGCCGCATAACCCTGCCATTTATCATTTTTGTGCGAATCTGAATAGTCGCAGATGCCACGGATAACAAGGCATGGAAAATGATTCATAAGACCAGCGGCTTCCATTTCAAAGCAAAGGACGCCCCTGTTAGCGACAAGTTTATCCCGAAGAATTGCATCTTTCATGAGTTGGTTCGCTGAGGCTATTAAGCCGTAATGGATTGCTGGATCGTCTTCTTCGTCGGTTCGTTCAGGTCGATTAACAACATTCAGTGGATCGTCACCACAGGCAATGGCACAGCCTTCCTCTTTGTCTGAAGAATGACATAGTGTGACTTGTATAGTCTATCAGAAGCTGCTTCAGGTCGCTCGAACCTTTTACGCAGCTTCTTCTTTCCATCAAGTACACTGCTAACAGCTTCCGCAAGCTGGTTCCCCTCACATTCGTGCTCTGCCATAAGCCCATTCACAGCTGAAAGGAGAACCAACGGTGGCTTATTCAAAAATATCATCTTTTGAAAGTTTTGACCCTGTGCCTGTAGAGTTTCGCCGTAGTCATACTGGAAAACACTTCCATTCCCGTTGCTAGAGACACCCACTACGACGTCGCCAAGACGAATGTCATGCTTTGGGCTGGGAGCACCGCCACCAATTCCAACCAGGAGGCCAATCCTGATGTTGGGAAAACTGTGCAGCATGTCTCTCGCGACGCTCGCGGCAGATGCTGACCCATATTCGCCACAGGGAAGGACTGCGATTGCCACATTGTGTTTTCCAATCCTTCCCAGAGTATAATCGTTGTTATCGTGCGGTGAGACATATCCCGGTGCGTCGTGCTTTTCGTCGAGAAAGGCCTGTGCAGCGACGTATTCCGGAAGTATCGCGCATATCCAACCGACAGTGTAGTTATTCAGGTCAGACATGATTTCCCATTGAAGCACGCAAATGCTAAACAAGTAGGTTTAACATTTTTCCTGATGGATTAATTGCTCAAGCACTTCCCCGCCCCATTCCAAGTTGGCTGCACCAATCGCGAGCAGCCTCGCGTGTTCCTCCAATAACATCATGCCAGCTTCTGCTAGGGTGTATAAGCAAACATCCGGGCGCATGCAGTTTATCTAAACTCATGGTCACCTTGAAGTATACTGAGACCTCATTGTTGCATCGCCTGAAGTTCCACTTGAGTAGACTACAAGGAAAACTTTCTAGTAGCAGGTCCAAGCAAGTATATGCTGGTCCTGCTGTAGTTCATATTGCCAGCGAACTAAGGTTGCCAAAAAAGGTGCTGACAATGTCTTTATTATGGAATAATTATAAATCCTACTTGCGGGTTGTGTCTAGGTTGATGAGGCCTGATGTAACTCTCGGTAGCTAGAGCCGCGAAAATTCCTGCAAGCAGTATGGATAGTTGCCAAGAAATGTAACATAGATGTGCCAAAGGCAGGGGTAGCAACTTATTTTCTTGGACGCGAAATATACCAGGTTGACCAAGCTGCCGCTAATGGTAATAGCCAGTTGCAATGCTCTCTTAATCGCCCGTTAAGTATGTGATTTTTGGTCTAAAAGAACGTATAGGGAAGAAAAGGTATAGGCAGTGAGTTGGGCTTTCAATGTATATTCGGTACAATTGCCACAGCTCCCTTTGCCGAGATCCTAAATAGGAATGTATTTTCGAGTTCCCCGCATGGAAAACAAGTCTCCGTAGAATATCGGCACATACATGCAGTAACGTCTACTTGCTGTAGCATTTTGAAAAAACTAAATTAGGGGGCAACAAATGCCCAGAGCGGCAGCGGGCGCGGACAGGACTATTTGACGTGTGGTTCCGGGAATGGGTTATTTGGCAATATGCCAAATTCCCGCACACCATACCAACGTCAATTTAGTGGTGTTATGATTCACCCCAGTTAGAAGAGAGTGATCAATATACAGTGCTTCAAGACCAACCACAACTGTCAGGTTGCTTTACCAATAGGTATCGGCACTTGTAGCTTTTAACTCGGAAGAAATCCCGCTCAACCCGCCTCCTTGACAACCGGATATTAACCAGTTGCGGCAGGTCATGCAATGATATCCACAAGAGTATACACGGCAAATTGGGCGGTTTTCCCGTTATATTAAACCAACTGCGTGTTTCGCTAGCTCAACAGCCAAGTCGCTCGGCGTAAGTGACAGGTGTCTCGGTGCTTATATGCAGCATTGCATATCCATGCTAATCGTATTCTTACATCACCATCCTCATGGAGTTAAGCTTGGGCTACGGAGTAGTTTGTCACAATTAAGCATCCTTGCTAAGGCTGTCAAAATTCCGTTTCACTGAATCCACTAGCCTTGTGAAATGTATATAAGCAAGGCAATTGACCGCATTTCACTAATCAATCAGATCAGTTAAGATATCTAGCACCTGTTCAAACAAAATACATTCAATATGAAGGTTCAGTTCCTTGCTTAGATGCTTCCCCTTTATTCTTGGGCTCTAATTAATTGATCTGACAGGCTGTCATTGTCTCTGCCCTTGTTGGGTTGGCTTCCGCTGCCCCCTCGGCACTTGCTGGTGTTAACTACAACCAATGGTGGGATGCGGGTTGCAACGGCCGAGCCCTCCTAGGAGGCTCACTGACCCAGGGATTTTGCACCATTGTTGAGAGTTTCCCTGGCGCAAGCATCAAGCTTACGCCGACAAACCCATGCCCAGAAGGCACCTCGCCACAGGTTACTATTTCCACCACGAACGACTGCGACAATGATCAGCCTGACTGGACGTTTATCGCGACCGACGAATGTGTTAACGTCACCATTCAGCCATCGGCAATCCACCTCAACTGTGTGTAGTTGGAAATAGTGGAAGCCTGAAGTGATGATAAGACATATGGCGTTGAAAAATGAGTGTTGGAAGTTTGTGATTTGTTCTTGTTATATAGGCCATGAAAGAATAAAATGCAGTCCAACAATTTGATTTGTGTGTTATAATGTATTGCCCAAGTTCCTTTAGCAACCTGACTTGTTGGATTGTCATTTTAGAGGCGGGAGAGAAGACACTTACCGAACAGCTACGTATGAGGCGCCTACGAATTCGACCATATGTCCTTGATAAATGCAACGTCAGTACCTTGATTGAGAGTAGATAAATATCTCCAAGCATTGTTGAGGGAATGACCGTATGGTAGAGTCTAAACAGCGCCTCAGGAGCCACAAAGCTAGACCACAATGATAGCATCGTGGGTGAATGACAAAGTCAAAACGCTACGGCAGCACCATTATGCAGACGCTTGTAGCAGAGAACCATGAGGTTGATAATCATTCTTTGTAGAAATTGATATTAAGTCTAAAGTACGTTCATAATTTGCGAAGCTAATCAGTGCAAAAAGTAGGCTGGCATAAGCCAAACCACCAACGGTCCCAAGCTGTTACCATCCCTAAACTCCCTTGCAAGCCATTACAGATCAATCCCCATAATTATTTTTTCCCCTCCAAATTCCACTGAAACATCTTTTGGAAGATCTCCTTTCCATTACCCTCAAGCACATCTCCATGGCAAGGAATGATCGTTGAGAAGTCCCACTTGTTGATGACTCTTAGGCTGTCGTTCATGCTATTGCGATCCTTGGCGCCGTGCCAGATAATTCGCTTGGGCCAGGTAGCATCTCCGTAGGTGTGCTGCACTCCCTGGAACAGCTTGTTGAGAAAGCCGCTTGGTCTCTGAGATGCAGGCACCTTGCTGTACTGCTCGGTAGCAGGTAGATTGAACAGGAGATCAGCCTCGATAAGGGTCTTGTCTGGCCTGTAGTTGAAGACAAGTTCCTTGTTGGCATGGCCATCGACATACTCGTAGTCGAAGTCGGCGTCAAACTCGTCGCTGATTTTGATGTCACGCTTGCCATTCTTGGTAAAGACAACGGAGAATTTGTTATCATCGATCTTAGGGTCCTTGGTTTGGGTTGCGCGCTTCTCAGGAAGGCCCTCTGGGCCGATGATTTTGGCGTCAGGGTATTGCTTAGCCCACTCAGAGATGAAGATGTGATGCTCAAAGTCGAGGGCGACGATGTAGCCCACGCGACCTCCTTGCTCTGCGACTCTGGTCTTGGTTGCTTCTGTGAGGGCCACGGGAGAGAAGACAGCGAGGGCGCCAGATGTGAGTCTCACTATGTGATGGATAAGTATTATAAACAATAAGCCTTATACGGGGGAACTGAGACATACCAAGTGTTCCACGGCCGCCAATGCTGAGCTTGCCAAATCGTGAAAAGGGCACAGAGAACGTGGTGACGTTGGGAGTGACATTGCGGATGACCATAAGGTCAGCCGGATTAGTTGGGATCAAGCCAGCCGACATGATGTTTCTCGTTTGAAAAGGTCGAAATAAAAGCGAAAATATGCGTTTGTAGCTCTGGTGTGCGTAACTGTGTGTATAACAATGAGTTGAAGTTTTAAAAGTTGGTGGTAATGGTGGTGGAGGTGATGTTATTTAAATGGTTGTTGCGTGAAGTCATAATGAAAACATTCGATCTCAATGATGTAACGCGACGTATTTAAACACTTACGCCATCATGCTAAAACAGACCTGATAACACGTATCGTCGATAACTCAAATCATGGATACGCTCGGTTCATCCGTAGGGCAGATTTAGTAAGCACGTTAAACGTCGGGGCCTTGATACGAAAATTGCCAGGCGCGTCGTTAGTGGCGAAGGATGCATGCGTTCATTTGGAATTCCAAATATCTCTGCAGGGCGCCCCAGCCAGAATGTAATGGAGAGTTGAGCTTAGCTAACCATGACCCGAATGTGGCTGGTGTCAAGCCGAGGCTCATCAACAGAACCCCAGAAGAAGAAGATCTACCTCGGGAAAGGCCCAATCGAGCCTTTTGTTAATGTCAGATTTCAGGGAGCTAGAGCGAGGCCAGGGCAATGACATCAAGGCCGTTGAATTCGGACACGGAGCAAGATTGCCCGGCCGTCGTGCCACCCCGGCTTTTCGGCCTGATTGAGCAACCCGTCGATATAAAATACAGCGGGCTTGTCCGAACTCGTCCGGATAGGATATCTGATAGGATATTTCATTCCATTTACTTTGTCTTGCTGTGCTTTGCGCAAGGATATATTTGAGTTATTGTTGATTTGTTGCATATGTTTGTTGTTTGAGCCGATGCAGCGACAGCATGCCCCTGGGTGAATTAGCGCAAAGCCCCCGAGATCACTAATAAATATGTACGTAAGATGCCTAAATCTCAAATTGCCAAACTAAAATCCAACTTCGCCAAAACAGTCAACACTTCAACCAGATATCTACGACTGCAGCTCAATATCGACGAATTATAAGTATCGCGTAAATTAATCAGCTGTTATTCATACTGTTTAGATGCTTCACACCCTCGCTGTCGAATGCCTAGAGCTTATTCTCCTCTCCATGGAGCTTCCGGCCCGCTCTTATAGAGGTCAGGACTTTTGGCACTTCAGCCTTCATGAGCCGCACCTACTCTAGCCAACAATGTCTTGTACTTATTTACCAGCAGTAAAGAGGTAGGACATTAACTCGCCAAAAAAAAAAAAAAAAAAAAAAAAAAGAACTCACTCTGAAGCTGCGTCATGTCGATATATATTGATCTCTTTGCATATCTTCTTGTCGACTGATATCTAATGATAGGTCGTTGATCTGGCCAACTTTCTGCTATATTTCAATCCGCCACTGTTGGAAACGCAATTATATTGAGACCGTCTTCTATACATGTACGTATGATTCAAGTGCCAGAGTACGTCAGACTTACCCTTGGCTCCACGAAAACTTTGCGTAGCGCCTTACACCAAAGAAGTCTTGAATCCTCGTATATGTCGAATTCAATGCGTTCTGTTTTTCCTCTCAAATTCTGTGTCATATAGATGTATTTGTAACGACATCTTATTGGCTTCCGCTTTTCTGTTTGACTTCTTATATAGGGCGTACCAAGCAATCGACCCATCCAACAATAACTCTTATTGAAAAGAGGTGCTACTTCTTCATCCAAGCAATATTTTATTGCTTAGAAGAGTTCTTTCTTCGCCCTTTAAAATAAACGGCGCACCGTTGTAGCGTAAATAAATGAAAGCGAAGGGGTTGCCACGACTTCGACAATTCAACTCAAGTCACTCCGATCCGGCCATAGGTCTCTTAAAATTCCTCCCCGTTTCCTTTTATTTAACAGTTTTGCCATCAATACTGCAACTCTTTCGTTATTTCTTTCACCTAGAGCTCTCGCCAACTGCATAGCCGGCATCCACGACATTGTGGAGGCCGCTGACAATTGAATGCGTGGATTGACTTGTTACCATACACACACCAGACTAGATGGAGCGCTCTAAGCCTCCCAAGCCGTTTGTATTGTTCATTCAAAGCATTCAGCTCCAAATCAGAAATATTAACCTTGTCCAGAGACTCCTGTAGATACCTTCCCAGCCTTGGCGAGGTAGGCAATAGCTGGCTTGCAGAAGTCGGCGAGAATAAAATTGTGTCATTGAACGATTATTGTCCCCTTGAAGAAACAGGCGGTACCTCATACCTGCTATCAATTGCACAATGGCTTACTCCAACAGGAAGCAATACATTCCGCATATTTGACTGCCAACACGCAGTGACCTGCAACGCCGTTAAAATAAGGGGGCCATCAAAAAATCCGTTCATAGTAGATAATAATTGTCCCAATTTGATGTCTTATGCGCACTGGTATATCCAAACACTATGCCAAACCTGACATCTCGAACCCTCAGCAATTCCATTGCCACCTCCTCGTCTTCCGACGTTCCCATTTTGATCCCATTTCTAAATGCTCGACACGAGGGGTCAAAAGCCCTCCAATAAGAGAAACAAAGGAAAATAATAAAACGACTCCAACTCCCAGCGAGTTTTCAACACGCCTACCTCGGCGAGGTGGACTGCCGAAACTCCGTCTGCACTCGGATTCCGTGCAGTGGTATATCGTCCCTTGTATCGTCAGCCGGAGGTTCGTTCATCCAGGAGGTTTTAACAGTGTGTGTATACCCTTTCGTGTCAGGTCTAAATTGAGAGTTCATCACGACCGGCTGAGATCCAGTGTTGAGGCTGCCGTCGGACTCAGTTTCGTCATCCAGGCGGTAGAAGGCACTGCCGCTCGCCCTGCGCTTCGACTCTCCGGCGAGACCATTGACGCTCTTGTTCTGGCTGGGGCCGCTCAAGTTCGACTTGTTGAGGTTGGAAGACTTGGCGCCGCTGGTTCCTCGGTTCGGGGACAGAAAGTTACGCTTGATGCCGATGCTTCTGGCGAAGAGTCGAAGAACAGGTAGTAGAGTGGGAAGACAGGCCGAAACGATACCGGCAGAAACTTCGATGACTGTCCAGCCGACGGTTGGTGCCAGGGTGTAAGTGGGATCGCTGTTTGTGTACGTGAAAAGCACCGAGGTACGGTAAGCCGAGGCAAAAACGACGCTATAAACAGTTGTAAGTAAAGGCGGCACATAAAAGGAGAAGGGTGCCGTAGCAGAAATGTCGGCAGGACTCTACAAAGCGCAATAACACGTACAAGAAACCCAAGCCAAAGGCAAAGGTCAACCCCATCTTCTCCGTTGTCCTCAGCTGAAGTTTCCAGATCTGGGGGATAGGCAGGAACAGGATGGCGAGATCGGTAAAGATGGTTGACGAGGCATTGGCGATCCAAGTGCCGACCTGGTTGATGCAGTGGCCAGGGAGATCAGGGTACCACAGCTTCTGTACGGGCGTGCAGATGAAGATGAAGAGGAAAGTAATGCAAACGACCCAAGCCATGACGAAACCACCGACCGCCCAGGCCATCTTCTTGAAGTATGGCACATGGAAAATGCGATAGTACATGAGCAATAGACTGATCTTGGTCCAGCCAAGGTTCCAGGCGTAGAGGATTTCGGCCACCAGCAGCCACTTTGCCATCATGACAATCCTCGCAGGCTCAACCTTGTCAGCATGGAGGCCCATGCCATTGTCGTACATGGCAAAGATGAAGCCAACAACCACGAGATACCATCCCTATCAAAGTTTTGCAACTTTAGCTTTTTTGGTCCTGTTTGGAGGCAAAGCCTGTCTAGTCGAGCAAGCCTCGTCGTTTGAGTAAACCTACCAGTGAGAATATAATCATGCGGTCATCCCATCCCAAAGACTGTTGTCTGAGCCGACGACTGATGATGCGCAAGATGACACAAACAACAGCCAGGACAGTCATGGACGCCGTTACTTGCACGGTCCATGGCTGAAGGTTGTCGGCGTTGAAGCCCGGCAGACCCGGCAGAACTGATGGAGTTTCCTCTGCCATGACGATTCCCTCAATCGGAGCCATGGAGCATTTCGGAGTTTGAAGGTCGATGAATACTGTACATTCCGGGGCTGGACAGGATGAGGCGGTCTTTCATACTTGTTTCCTTTTTTTCCCCTCTACTTTGCCTTGCCGTTGCCTTACTGTTGCCTCGCTTATCCCCTTCGTTATTAGTGTCTCTCTGTCAATCAGACGGCCCCCATGGCAATCAGGTCCACGCTACCGGGCTCATGTCAGGGGGGATGATGTATTGAATGTGGACACCTTGGCGGTGGGCTTGGACCATGAATAAGTGGGAGGCGAACATCATCCCTTGGCCCTTCAGGAACTACTAGATGAGGTCTTTTTCCGCGGTGGCACGACTCGCTAGACGTCGATATGTAACCAGTCAAGACGACGATCAGCTCTGGTGCCGTAACGGTCCGTCTTGGTGCCTTATGCAAGCAACGGCGGCCCCATAGGAGCTTTAAACCTACGGTACACGTCCAACAACTTGTTGACTGTGGCCATGGCGGTACTGTATGCCAGGGTATACAAAAGATAGGCGTATTCAGGCAGGTCCGTACTGTAGGTACTGCCGGCACGATTTAGGTAGGTCGTTCGTCGTAATAATACAAGGTATATACGCATGCACTATTCCTCTTGAACACCGAATCGGCGATACCAAGTAATAATCTGACGGGATCAGCGTTCACGTGGGTTAGCGAACTCCTGTGCAAGCATTCTCCCATCGTGCTCATACAGCTTCTGGCCAGGATACCTCGTACTTCGTACATGAGTCTAATTCCATTCTGCCAAGGAACCACCTGAAGAGCCGGGGAATGCCAAAAGAAAAACAAGATACAAAACGGTCCGGCATATCCAACCCTCTTTGTGCCCTTGCAAGAATAGCGCCAAACACAGAATTACGGGCCTCGGAGCGCGCCGTACCCTTGTCTCAACTCCAATTCAGAGCGAGGTTGCGTGACTCCAAGGGTTTGGCCGTGTGTACAAGAGGTGCTATGAGGGAAGTGGGCAGCTCAACTCCCGCCCGGGACCGGGAACGAGTCATTGGCTCTTCGGCAAGGTTTCAGCATTGTCTCCGGCTTGCCCTCCCAGCTTCTCTCGCGATTCAAGCTTTACTCCGTCAAGACCTTAACCAGACCAATGGGAATTCTCTTTTACCGTCCCGATTCGTCGACTGGCATTTGCGGCTACCTGATTAGCGCAGACGAACCAAGTGGAGGGACAGGGGCGGACCGCTTTCCAAGTGCCTTCAAGCATGTCTCGTAGCAGAAATTGGAGTTGCTTCCAATGAAAGTTGCTAGAATGAATGTAGAAAAATTTGTCCGGGTATGTCCTGGAGCCCAGGCTTGCCAGGCTATAATGCTACTATCCTGTTCTTTCTTTAGCATTAGTGTTAGGGATCTTCAGGCTATCCTACCTCAACTCCGCACACTCCGCTCTCCCGTCTCCATTTCGCACATTACCGTCCTCAGGCTGCTTTATGCACGCATACGCATACTGTAGCATACCAGAAGTATGCTTGAATACAATACTCTTCTATAGATACAGGGCTGGCTGTGGGCGAAACTGCCAAGCAGCATGAGGCCTTCTCTTCGTTATAACACTAGAGTTATGGTGGCACAGTCCGGCGGAATTCCCGGTATCCTACAGCCTGCAACTTATATACGAACTGCAGGCTTGGGGTCTAGTGTCGAAACGAAGCATTGCTAAAAGCAGCCCCAAGCAGAAACTATACTCCATGTATGTAAGGTACCTACGCGTCATGGCCTGTCACCGATCCGAGTGTAACCAACATACATACTCGTACATACGCTAACCACGACTAACACCATGCATGCACACACACCTCGGACTACTCCATACAAGTGGTACATGCTCCTTAAACCCATGAGACAGACGGCCTTGTCCCCCCATGTAGACCGGAGGGTAGGCCGGAGGGAAAGGATGAATATCTACACCGCTAAGGAGGAGGCGGGTCGTCCAATTGATGCAGTTTCAACCCCCGCCGAGGCTGGTTCCAAAGCCTGGAGGCATCCGAGGCTCAACTCAAAGACGCGCTTGAGGGGCAATAAAGGCGGCTCCCTTTTTGACCCGTTGCCGGCTGGGCTATCTAAATACAAGTACAGGTAAATATTTAGTCCCCCACGCTTCGCCAGCTCTCTCTCAACTTTGACAAAGAAAGGAGCAAGGAAAAAACAAGAAACCCAATCCGCTCATCAGCCCTGATTCCACCTCTGCTAGACACTTACGCGAGATACCCTACCTAAGCATATTTGTCTCTCCACACCATCATGACTGCCGGAACCACCATCAGAGTGCCGCATCTCGGCGGAATCGATGCCGGCTACCGTCTTTCCAACGGTGCCGTCGACCCCGCCAAGCCTACCGTCGTGCTCATCAACTCCATGTGCATGACTTCAGCTCTGTACGACATTCAGTTCGGCAACAAGGCTCTCACTGACGTTGCCAACCTGCTCGCCATTGAGCCTCTTGGCCATGGAGCCACTGAGACCAAGGCAGAGAACTACACCTACTGGGACACGGCCATCATGGCCGTCCAGGTCCTGGATGCTCTCAACATCAAGAAGGCTTTTGCCCTCGGAACCAGCCAGGGAGGCTGGATTGTCACCAGAATGGCTCTTGTAGCCCCCGAGAAGGTATGTAAACTCGGTCTTCGTCGAGGCAACTGCCGTACATATATGTATGAGGATGCAAGACACTTATATGGAAAGAATCCATCCCTGTCCCGCATCCCCGTTTTTATTCTTACCTACTGCACGGCTTCCATCCAGTATGGTGTGTCTCATTTGCATTCGCCTAACTCGCATGTATCATACACCACTGCTAGTAACAGTAGTGTACTCGTACTCCCATTATGAACGCAGAGCTGAGATGAACAACCCTGGGAATACGACGCTAACTAGCCTTCAACTACAGATCCAGGGTCTCTTGCTCCTGGGCACTTCGCTCGACTACGAGTCCGATGCCTCCCGTCAAAAGGGATGCTGGGATCCCGCAACTATGCTGGGTCCGGTTGTGGACAGCCTGTATAGCACTGAGCCGACCCCGGATTTCCTCATTGACGCAGGTCTGCGCGAGAGCGTCGTTACCCTTGGATTCTCGGGAACCGTCACAGAGGAGACAGCACAGTTCTGGAGAGACACTCTCAACAGCATATACACCGGTGATGAAGGACGAAAGAAGCTGCGTGGTGCCTTCACCAACCTCTTGGAGAGAGATGGTCTGCTGAGACGGGTGAGGGACATCAAGTGCCCTGTCTACTGGATTCAGGTGGGTCACTAATCTGCACTCCTTTACCTTTATTGTCTCAGTCGTTGATATTGACCAAAACTACAGGGCAACCAGGATCTCGTGTATGGCGTCGACGTACCAAAGGACCACATCAAGGCCTTCTCGGGATCAGTAGAGACCGATCTATCCTTTACTGACGGCGGTCATTACTTGAATGCCACTTCCCCCAAGGACGTGGACGCAAAGCTGCTGCAGCTGATTAACAAATATTCTGCGTTGTAATTTTAGACAGCCTTTTCAACAAGTTAAACCACGAAGTTCTTAGCATAGCAATATCCAGAGTCGTTATTGATCATCATGTACTCCGTACTCGTCACCTCACGATAAAGTGGCGAATAGACTCAAATGTGATATGCAGGAAATGTGACAGATGAAAGCTCCACCTGAGCGCCTTCTCTAATGTATTGAATAGGAGACTGAGCTTTGAAACCCATCAACGGTTAATATACTAGCAGCAGCTTAATTCAACGGTCGACGATCTTGCACGAAGTAGGCATCTGTGATCTTCCATTTCACGTTCAAGTGCCTCATCCATCAGACTAACTCTCCTCATATGTCGCCGTCGCTTAAGTCATTACCATGTAAACCAGCTCTTTGATTTGCTTCCACCGATTACGTGTCGACCAAATGGAGACTCTTTCAACAGGGGAACCCAAAGACGAACCCACAGGCGAATCCACAGCGCGAATTTGGCGGGTATTGTCGACCAAAGCGGTCAACCGTCGCCCCCAAAATCTTTTACGAGATCTGTAGTGAACGACAGGGTCTGAGATATTTTGGTTCGGCGCCGTCCAGACTGCCGAGCTTCTAACCCATGCAAGCCGCTCGACCGGCGCAAGGTGCTAAAAATGTTGCCCATCAATCTGTTACTTCAGGGGAAGGTTAAATGGCGATCAGTTGGCTCTGTGACATTCCAATCGGGCTGCAATATAGCCGACCGTCCGAACTTGGAAAGTTTTGCAATTCAATGCGTTGTTGGTTCTTCACCTTGCATTTATGGCGATATTAAAATCTCACCAAATCCGAATAGCTGGGAAGATAGACCCCGGCAGAGGCGAGCGAACTGTGGCCAGTAAGCATCGGCTGCAATGCACAGATCCTTCGCGCAGCATTCAAGGTTCTCATTTTTTTTATTTTATCCTTGCCAATAGGAAGCGTTCCGCACGTACTCGCAGCTGGTGGCGTGTTACTAACAAGAGGCCAACATTTTGTGTGTGTGTGCAGCTGAATCAAGAAAAAATGGTTCAACTCCAATACTGTAGTCATACGACGTCGCCGCTTTAAACTTGTGACTGTTTCTCCTTTCCGCAAGGAAATCCGGGCCGTGAAGTTTTTTTCTTCTTTTTCTCTTCTTCTCCCTTCTAAATTTACTCAAAGGAGGAGACGCCGTTACCTGAAATTATGGGGATTGAAGTGGTTTTCCTCCAATAAGCTGCCCATGGCCAGCAACCCGGAGCTGTTCGGGCTATTTTCAACTCCGTTCATGCCCTTGGACGCCATGACTACGTTCTCCTGACCCTTGAACCGGGGAATCGGCGGGAATGCGAATTACAAGGGCTTCAGTTTGCCCTGATCTCCTGGCCCAAAGGCGCGGAATCTTCCGTGTTTACCTAAGGCTAATAATTTCCTCAAACGCGGAAGATTTGCTCCTTGTTGCTTTGGATGACATTCTCATGGTCCTGCCCTTGGCCAGCTCCCCAGGCCCAGGTAGAAGCGTCGAGCTAGTTCGCCGGCTGGAGAGCCTGGGGGCGGAGTTAATTCGTCTTCGGCCGCCGCCAGGTCTTGAGCGGGCCAATTATAACCGAGGATAATGGTTCTGAAGCATTCGTAAAAGAAGTCTTGGACGAAAGGAGAGTTGTTTGCGACAATTCATGCACCGAATGGAGATCGAATGCTGGTGCTAAAGAGTGGTGGTCTGTAAACCATGGCTTGGAAGATCCGGGTATAGTAACATGGTCTCGTAACGACGCTGCTTCCATGCGTTCTGATCAGACAAGACGGCAGATATCATGGCAGTTGTACGGAGTACAAGCTACCGTAGATGCTTGAAGCATACTCTTTGAAGCGTAAGCAAAAGCTTACTCGTATACACTGATAGGTGCTCGATAATGGCAGGATAGGAGTAACCTCGAGTCGTTCACCCCTGAGCATCACGACCACGGGACGAGTACATAATTTCTCCGTGTGTGGTGACTGATGCTGACAATTGCCGAAAGAAGTGCTTATTGTAATTCACTTACGAGACATACACGGGTGTGATTGTTAACAAGAATTCTCTTGCTCCAGAAGAAACTATATGTTAAGTATTGACATTGGAGCAAGTCTCGATCGGCTACGAAAAGCGGCCTTCAATTTCTTCAGTAAATAACCCATATACACATTCCTTGCAATGCTATTGCTAACACGTATCTGCCTTATTTACAGATCGACTTATTGATCATTCACGCCCAGATCAAGTCCCTACTCTGATGCCCTGTAAACCTGCTTTCCTTCAAACCACGTCTCCTTGACCACGCCCCTTATCAAACTCTCAGGCTTCAGCTCAACATCGCAAACAACGAAATCTGCTTTGAGACCCTTCTTCAAGCTTCCAGTCCATTCATCCGCAAATGTCGAATACGCCGACCCATGCGTCGCCGCCACGACAGCCTGGCAAACTGTGAGTGCAAACTCCGGGTTCACAACAGTCTCCAAATCAGGCTCGCGGTACGATCTCCTCGTCGTCGCCACGTACATGTTTGGAATCGGGAAATGAGGAGCCGTGGGCGCGTCAGAACCGAGAGCTAGGGGTGCGCCTCCATCTGCAAACTCGCGGTAGGCAAATGCCCTCTTGCATCGGTGATCTCCGATGAGTCTCGGCCAGGCTCGCAGGATGGCAGGATCCGAGTGGACCGGCTGGATGGACGCCGTGATGCCCAGCTTGCCCAGACGCAGAGCATCCTCCGCATTGGACAGCTCGATATGCTCAATGCGAGGACGCCTCGAGCGGTCTGTATTTCTCTCCAAAACATCAATCGCCATGCGAATCGTTCTGTCGCCAATTGCATGCAGCGCAACCTGAAGCCCTGCAGCATGAGCCTTAGACACGATGGTATTCAGATATTCTTCTGGCCAGATAGGATCGGGAGTTATTCCCGTCGAATACGGCTCCGTCAGCGAAGCCGTGCAGGCATCAATAATTCCGTCACAAATGACCTTGACGCCGACAATGCGACAGTCTGGTGTGTTGCGAGAGTTGTATTGTCCAGCCAGTTCAATGGCACGTTCAATCTGAGGGATCACACCCTCGAGAGAATCGCTGGGTTTCATGAGCCAATACGCAGCAATTCGCATGCCGCCGAGGCCTTCTTCATTCCGCAGCGCAATCAGAGGCTCCCAGATAGTCTCATCCATGGCCATGTCCACCATTCCGGTATACCCAACCGAGTTGAAAGCTTTGATAGCTGCCTTGATGGACTCTTTCCGCTGCTCGATAGACGCTACCTTGGCTGTAAAGGGCCAGATGTACTCAAACACGGCGCTCTCGTTGAAGACGCCGTTGAGTTTTCCGTCTTTGCCTCGCTGGAATGTTCCACCCACAGGATCTGGGGCATCATCCGGAATATTCATAACACGGAGAACCTCCTCTAGTCCTGCAGTGTTGCACCATGTTGAATGCAAGTCTTTGGTATCGACGAATATTGGCCTGGGATCTAGGTCATCCAGCAGAGTAGAATCGACGCCGTCAGGGGTCATGGAGTGCATCCAGCCGCGGCAAAAGATACGAGGCACATCTGGATGGGTTTCGGCATATCGCTTGATCTCAGCCCGAATATCCTCCAAGCTCTTGCAGGCCTCCAAGCCAACTTTGACGAGAGACTGTCCAAGCAGCAGAAGATGCAGGTGACCATCGATGAATCCAGGAAGCACAGTCTGATTGCCGAGATCTTTGACCGTCGCGCCGGCAGCTTTAGCAGCTGCTACCTCTGTGTCTGCTTCAGAGCCAACATACTGGATGATGCCATCTCGTATGATCATACACTCCGCAAAGGAAGGACCAACATCCGCCGCACCAGTCTCCGGAGACTGGTAAACCTTGCCATTGAGCAACACGACGAAATCTCGAGAAGCATGTAGTTCGCCCATTTTCCAGACTTAAGCTCAATGCAAAGAAGCATGCAAAGACGTTGTAGTGAACCTTCTGCGTCTGCATCAGCCGATCCAGGAATGTCACTCATTACAAAACTCCCCGTATGGAGAACGTGGGGAAGCTATTAGAGCCGAAGCCGGATCTGATAACTGCGACCCGAGCCTCCGTTTAAAGCCGAATGGCCATGGCGTGAAAATTGGTTTAAACACACTTGGCATGGAACACTGGGGCCATGGACGGCGAAAGTGTTTAACGGTGGCGGCTTGATGGGTTTTGACTGGCTGTTCGTGTGAGCTAGACACATGTGTGATTCGACGAGCACATATAACATTGCCTTGAGCACGAGTCAGATATATGTACTATACCAATTTACCTTTGTGAATACAGTTTATAATGTATTATTGCTACCCCTCTGTTTGTTTCATTAACGTTGTGGAATCAAGAATTTAAGAGTTCTCGAAGGATCATGATCCTATGCACAATCCCCACAATCTGCCGCTCCATGATCTGAATTAACGTTAATTGAATCGCGATGATGCGGGCGCATAGAGTTCTCATGTCATGCATATTCGCTGATCAATGACAATAAATACTAGATTGAGTACTTTACCAGATCCGGTCCTATTATTCGAAATTAATATGCCTTAATCGTTATGCGGGTCCCTTAGATGAAGTCTCTCGCTAGATTACCCGGGAGGTTGATTTGTCGTGGGCGCGATTATTTATTACCTCGGTGTCTCAATTATACAGCTACGTGGTAGTGATAGCATCAGGTATTAGAGAGATGCAACTATGGTAGTAGAAAATCGGGATGATTAGTACAGTAGCATACACCTACATGTACCTAGGACTGAGCATATACCAGGGTATCTCGCATCATCTCCTTCATATTCCTCTATGATGCTTGAACTTTATGCCTTCTCTAGGGTGTCGAATAGCCAATCTAGAATCCGAAATGGTCACTGTCTCAATCACTAGATGCGGCCTTACACTCAACTTCTTCGATAGCTTAACATCGATAAGCGGCAAATATTCACACTGCAAAAGATTGTATCATTTGAATCATATCCTATCTCGCTGAAACGGCAGCCAGTTCACGTATATAGACACTTCTACCCTGTAATAAAAACGCCATCCTCTAAATTCCATAACATCTTCACATATGAACCCCAACAACAGCTTAGTGTGGAACATTGGATGGGATCTCAGGCCAGGGGGTTCGGGTAGCAGAGATGATATAATCCCCCAGAATACTGGTCCTAAATCCAGCCTCGCAGTATTGGAAGTAATACTTGAACAAAAAGGTCAGCAACTGTGTAATTCAAAAAGAAACTGGTACAAATCAAGTTTACATACCACCCATGTTCGGCGATAGGCCTCAATCATCAAATCGGTGGCATCAGGATTCTTGGACACATAATCTTGTCTGATGGTGTCCCAATTCTCGTCGAAATTCTCTTTCCAACACTGCAGAGTGCGAATGTAGTGAGGGCCAATGCTCTGAACAGTCTCTACTTCCAGGGTGCCGCTGGAACCATTGTGTATTGATGTCATGAGCTGGTTTATGGTTGGCAGATAACCTCCTGGGAAGATGTAGCGCTCTAGAAAACAATCAACCGTGTCGCCGGTGGTAGAGAACTGTTAAAGTCAGTATTATCGCTTGACGAATAATGAGGTGTAGACTCACCGAATTAATTCTGGTAATGCCTTGGACTACCATCCTTCCACCTTTTGGTTTTAAAAGGGCAGAGATCTGCTGAAAGTACTTGTTCATATACTTGTCTCCCACGTGCTCCAACATTTCAATAGAGATGATACGATCATATCCGCCCTCTGGTACAGGAGCCTTGCGGTAGTCACACAGCAGAATAGTAATCTTGTCCTCAAAACCTGCAGCTTTAATCCTCTCTTCAGCAAGTGCCTTTTGCTCCTTGGAAAGTGTCAACCCAGTGACTCGGCAACCAGTCTGTCGAACTGCTGTGATGGCCAAGTTACCCCAGCCACATCCGATATCCAGAATATGATCAGTGGAGGATATTTCAGCTTTGTCAAGAATGGTCTGTATTTTTCGACGCTGAGCGGACTCTAGCGATTCGCCCTTTTCTCCAGACCAGATGGCTGAACTGTAGTTCATATCGGGAGAGAGAAAGTTGGCAAAGTGGTCGTTGGAAGTATCGTAGTGAAACGATGCATTTTTGAGAGCGGTTGTGTTGTCATTGGCCGGGATGAGATAGTGAGCCGCGCGTGGTATCAGTGTATATAGGAGGTTGCCAGCTCCGACGCCTAGCGTGTCTTGATTCCTGACATAGAGCTGCAGAGAACGATATATGAGTTGTCAAGGACTTCTTTTCTGGAAATGGGATGTGTAATTGGAAGATAAACTCACCGAAAATAGTTCGACAAGGTTATCACATTCTACATCTTGGACTAGATATGACTCTGATAGCCCCTGTAAAGATGTCAGTAGTTGCTTCGATGGATGTGGGATATTGTCTCTGTATCCTTACCAAGTCGAATGCTTGACACAGTCGAACAAAAACTTGAGGGTTCTTGATGATAACAACAATCTCCGGATCTGATTCGGAGTTGCTGCCGAATGAAACGCTTTCGTTGTTGTCGCTAGCGTATTTTGTGTTGATTGTCAAACGTCCTCGATGAATACGCTTCAAAGCCTGGTAGACCAGGCTTCGAGCTGTTGACTGAACCCACGTCTCTGCCATTTTCAGATATTATACTGCAAATTTCTGCCTTTATGGAACAAAAGCTTTTTTGTAGAGACAAAGAGCCCATTAAATACTCTATCCTCAAGAGTCCGAGGGCTCGCGCCATATTATGGTCCCCATCGCCTCAAGTTTTCTGTACTCCACCGGCAATGGCCTCAATGTTAGGCATCTAAGCAAGGGGTTACACCAGCCTTGCTGCTTGAAGCCTAATTTGGGTCATTTGCATGCATTCGGTGATGCACTCGGTGACCCCTGTCCTCGTGAAAACTGGCCTTGGTTGGCCTCTGAGATGAATTATCGCGAGCACGGTAGTGTGGAAAGGACGGAGTTTGGGCAATTCAGCTGCATTCAATTGCCGAATGAGGAATATGAAATGGGATATGGCTACAGGTTTTGGTCCTTATCATGCGTCTTGTTCTGCAACTAGCCAAAGCTCAGCTCACCACAGTTTGGCTGTCAACGCCCAGCAAAAGTGTTTCTTTGGCCAGATCTGCAGAGTTATAATGGATCGAGCATTCCAGGTGGTATTAGCCAAATGGGTCCATATGCAAGGTGAGGAATTGGTACAGGATCTGGCTCAGCTGCCCTCACGACGGCTGTGCTAGCCCGAATAAGATGTCAATACTGCCTCTTGTCGTTCATTGGTGGTTACATTGTACGTAAAAGTTGTGCGAGCTGCATCCTTCCTTATCTTGATCACTAAATATGAAGCTAGAGGAGTTGACTGGAGAGCGGACGTCTTTGCAGAGCAGGTGAGTGGCTACTGAGTCTCTTAATGGGCACATTCACCGATTCGCGACTATTAGTAGCGGTCATCGTGCAGCAGCTAGACGTTAGACTAGACCCTGAACGTGCTGCTGAAGAAGATTTGACGTTTTGAAGTTTGCGGAGACAACCCAGAGTCCCGGAAGTGAGTAGGGGAACACAAAATCGGACATCGTCAACTCAGACCATGAACCAATCGATTTGTTCGCAATTGGGTGCGTAACACAGAGCGAAACCCCTCTCTCATATGGTTCTAGACTCACCCAGATGTTACATCGCCACCATCGGGCATCCCCATTCTCCAAAATACAGCCGCAGCTTGGCAATATCAACATCAATTGATGGCGTTCACCATGCAATAAAGATCTCACTATAAGCCGCCATCCCGCTCATTTCTATTCGATCAAGGGCACCGAAATGCGCCGCCACACGGAAAGTCTTCAGCCACGAGTGCCAGATCTGGGGTCACAGCAGCAACGGCTTACATGGGGTAAACAAGAGCCCCAATATAATGCACACACTATGCAGAAATTGCCCCATTCCCCAGCCATCTCCAATACGCCGTAATGCAGACACAAACCCTGCAAGTTTCCCTCGAAAAAGCAAATAATGCACACACAACCACGCCACATGAAGGGGCAAAGCTTCGCCTCGTGCACGTCCAATTAACCGCTGAGGCGCCTCATTGAACCGAGGCTCCCTTATCCGCAATCCCCCAACCGTGCCGGCCCATCTGATTCGATACTGGGCGGAGCGAGCGGCATCAACACTGGGAACCTCATCGCCAATTTCCTGTTCCTTTTGCCTTGGAGGAGCATCGCCAGGCGAATCGTCGGCATGCACCAGAACAACAACCAACGCGTCAGCACGGCACCAGGCGCAGCGGGCGACGCAATTGTCATCGTCGGGTGAGCTCCACCGTCCCCTTGAGGCTCTCACAGCCTCAGTCTACTGTATCTTGTATGAGTACTGGCTCACTGTGTTTACATTGTTTCTAGCGCGGGCATCATCGGCCTGGACGTTGCTCTCGTACTGGCTGAGCGGGGGCTGGGGCCTTTCATCACCATCATTGCAGAGCATCTGCCCGGAGATACGTCTGCAAACTATACGTCGCCTTGGTGAGTGACTGCTCTTGTTTGTTGTGAGGTGTTGTCCCACGTGATGCCATATGTGTTCAGCATGTATCTAGACACATGCATATATGTATACAAGTTGGCTTTTAACTGACCTGCTGGCAATATATGTAGGGCTGGATGCAACTTTTCCGGCATCTCAGGCACTGATGCAAATGCTCTCAAATGGGATCGCCTGGGTTACGCTCATCTCATCAAGCTCGCCTCTGAGCATGGGGATGAGGCGTATATCCGTCGAACAGACTCGATAGAGTACTGGGATGAGCACGTGCCCCACGACAAGATCAAGGCCATTTCCGAGTATCTTGAAGATGTAAGTTGTTGTTTACCTATTCACATCTCTCTCAACGCCGCTCATCCAGTCGCAGTTTAAAGAGATTCCAAGCCAGGAGCTTCCCGCCGGCGTTAGATTCGGCATCTCCTTCACCACCCTGACGCTCAATGCCCCCAAGCACATTGAGTATCTCTTCCACAGGCTAAGGGACCAATATGGCGTACACTTTGTGAGACAGAGGTTTCCAACCATTCAAGCCGCATACTCCAGTCCGACCACGAGGGTTGTCATCAACTGTACCGGCCTCTCAGCAAAGACGCTGCCTGGGGTGGAGGATGCCAAGTGTTACCCGACTCGGGGCCAGGTTGTCCTCGTAAAGGCACCGCGTGTGAAGCGGAATATTATGCGTCATGGAAGGGACTATGAAACGTATGTGATTCCGCGACCTGGAACGGATGGCCATGTCATTCTGGGGGGATACATGCAAAAGGGCGTGAGGTAAGTTCATTTCATCCCATTGCACCAAGCCACAGCCAGATTGATGAGCTAACACGACTACAGCGACGGATCAACGTATTCATATGAGACAGAGTCCATCGTCAACCGATGCGTTAAGCTATGCCCCGAGCTGCAGCCCTTCGAGATGATCGCCTCATTTGCAGGCCTACGACCATCCCGCGAAGGCGGCGCACGCATCGAGAGGGAAGAGATTGTCGTTGATGGTAAGAAGAAAGTTCTTGTGCACAACTACGGCGCTGGAGGCACTGGGTATCAAGCTGGATATGGCATGGCATTGGAAGCGGTTGGCACTGTGGACGATGTATTGCGAGATTTGGAGCGGGCCAGTCGACGATCGCGGCTGTGAGGGTTGTATGAGACGGCCGGTTGTTGTATACATTTACTTGTTTGTTTATTTGTTTGCTTATTTGTAGATTTGGGTTGCATATGGTTTCAGTATATCTCAGTTTTTAGGTGTAAATCGAAAACGGGCACATGGATCGGGGTCAAAGTCGATGTTTTGTGACACCAATTTGTGTGGCTTCTCCCATCTGTGATCTAATTGTTGGCTTGTACTTATGAGTCAGGGTGTACACACAGTGTAGAATCAAGCATGAAGTGCGTCCCAATGCTCTCTATATAATATATTATTCTCATATACTGTATATATCACTGTCATACGACGTCCAGATTCCCCATTCGCTCCAACTTTCACCCGAGCCACAGCAAACCTCGCAGACTCTTGCAAAACGGCGCCCTCTCGGAAATAACTCGCCTCTCCCTCCCTTGCCCTTTTCAGACTCTCCGTCAGACCCATATCATCTTAGCGGCGGAGCGAATCGAATCGTTCAGGTCCTGTTTATCTTCCCCGCGCTCCGGTTGAACAACGAACCCCTCTATGATGCTATTTGCGGGCGATTTGGTTTGCTGAGCGGTGCCTGTTAGTCGTCTTGATAGGATGGCGAGACCGCAGCGAATTGAGCCGAGCCGGGATAGACGAGGCTGATGCAAGGAATCTTTGTTCTTGCAGGGGCTTTATTCAATCTCTACTGATAATTTCTGCGTAAAAGTCTTGGTGTTCGCAGAGCTGGCTTCCACATACGCGTACACTTGTGCCTCTCCTCAAACTACAGATAAGCTGTCGCAAAGGTCGCGCAGAGACAAACGACAACATATTTAGAGCTCTCTGAACAAAATCACCGCCGCAATGCCTCTCGAAAGCTCTTCCGTGTTTGAGGATCCCACCTATGACATGTTCAAATTCCCCTCGCGCCGAAGCGTCGTCCACAGCACTGAGGGAATTGTCGCATGCTCACAACCTCTCGCAGCGAAATGCGGCCTCGAAATACTGCGCGCAGGAGGAAATGCCGCTGTGAGTGAGATGCAATTCATTCATATTAAACATTCGCTAACAGCAATGATTATAGGATGCTGCCGTAGCAGTTGGTGCGTAAATCCTCACTACATGTGATTTGCGATTTCTCATTTACACATGCACTCAACTAACTTTGCTTGTCAATTTGCTTAGCCGCCGGCCTCAACATGACCGAGCCTTGCTCAACAGGCATTGGAGGCGACATGTTTATTCTCTACTGGGATGCCTCCAAGCAGCAAGTCTTTGCCATGAACGGCTCCGGCCGCTCAGGCGCAAACTGCACGCTCGAGCAGATTCGGAGCGACCTCAAGATCGAGGACGGCATCACGGGGCAGATTCCCATGGCGAGCGTCCATGCAGTGACGGTTCCTGGAGCTGCAGCTGGATGGGCCGACACAGTTGAGCGGTTTGGCAGCGGAAATCTGACCCTGAGCCAGATCTTGAACCCAGCCATTCAGTTGGGTGAAAAGGGATTCCCCGTGTCAGAAGTTACCGGATACTACGTACGTTTCCGAGAGCAATTGAAGAAGACCGTTGCATTGTTTTCTGACTGAAGAGTTATTACAAAAGTGGACAAGTGCAGAGCATCTCATTCGAAAGGCCTCTCCAAACTACGCAGAGATGCTCAAAGTCGATCCCAGCCAAGCAGACGGCGTCAGAGCCCCTCGGCCAGGCGAAATCATGAAGAACCCCAACCTGGCCAGGACATTCCGCACACTGGCCGAAGAAGGAAAGGAAGGCTTCTACACGGGAAGAATAGCCCAAGAACTCGTCAAGGTCGTCCAGGATCTAGGCGGCCACCTGACTCTAGATGATCTAAAACACCACCTCGAGCAGGGAAGCGAGCCAGTCGACCCTATTTCTCTCAAATTCCGCGGCCAGGGCCTCACCAGCCAGGCGTCCGACGAGGGCATCGAGCTGTGGGAGCACCCTCCCAACGGCCAGGGAATCATCGCCCTGATGGCCCTGGGCATCATCCAGGAGCTCGAGAAGCAGGGCGAGATCCCCACCTTCAAGCCCGAGGACTTCAACACCACGCCGTACCTCCACGCCGTCATCGAGGCCCTCCGCCTGTCCTTTTCCGACGGCAACTGGTATATCGCCGACCCCAATGTCACTCCCGTCCCCATCGAGGGCCTCCTTTCTGAAAAGTACCTCTTCCAGCGAGCCTCTCTCTTCAACTCCTCCCGCGCCCTGGATCTCGTCGAGCACGGAGAGCCAAACTACCCCTCGCCCGCCCTCCAGAGCAGCGATACTGTCTATTTCACCGTCTCTGATTCGCAAGGAAACGCCGCCTCCTTCATCAACTCCAACTACGGCGGCTTCGGCACCTGCATCATCCCCAAGGGCTGCGGCTTCACCCTTCAGAATCGAGGCGCGGGTTTCTCTCTCGACGCCGAGCATCCTAACAAGCTGGAGCCTCGTAAGCGACCTTACCACACCATCATCCCCGCCATGGCAACCAACATCAAGGACGGCTCGCTTCACTCCTCGTTTGGCGTCATGGGTGGCTTCATGCAGCCTCAGGGCCACGTGCAAGTTCTCCTTGGTCAGATTGTCGGAAAGTTGAACCCTCAGCAAGCACTCGATGCGCCCCGGATATGCATCGGCGCAGGATTCCCAGAGCATGGCAAACCTGTTGACTGGACGGTGAACGTGGAGGAGTCGATGGACCCCGAAGTAATTGAGGGTCTGAGACAGCTGGGCCACAATGTGGTTGTTGTTGGTGGTGGGCCAAAGAGAGGCCTGTTTGGACGGGGGCAGATCATTCGGTACACGCTCGATCCTGTGGACAAGACTCCCATCTGGTCGGCAGGCAGTGACATGAGAGCAGATGGAGCAGCATACCCATTGTGAGACAGATATGATATAGACAAAAAATAAAGCACGGATAACAAGGCCAGAGTGCCAGAGTGCGAGCTTGCCTCAACCCTCGTTGAAGTTGGAACATACAGAGTGTCGTATGTCATGCATCATGTGTATTTTGCTAGCCCTTCTTCATACAACGCCACCCATCGTATATCGTACACTTGTTTCGTATATCGACCGTCCTTTTCTTTGACTTTTCCTCTACTCCTTCTTCTCACCCTCCTCCCCCTCCACCAAGACCTTCTGCTCCTCAAACAGCTTCTGCAAATCGCCGTTCTGGTGCATGGAAACCAGAATATCGCACCCGCCCACAAACTGCTTGTCGACGTACAGCTGCGGGATCGTCGGCCAGTCCGAGTACTCCTTGATGCCCGCCCGCAGCTCCGGGTCCTCGAGCACGTTGAAGGCGGCGAACTTTTCGGGGCTGACGCCCTGGATGCCGAGGATCTGGATGACGGCGCGCGAGAAGCCGCACTGGGGCGTCTCGGGCGTGCCCTTCATGAAGAGCACGACGGGCGCCGAGGCGATGGCCTTGTCGATGGCGGTCCGCGTCGTGTCGGACAGGAGACGGATCTGGAAGGGCGTCAGGGGGGCGACGGGGGCGCGGAAGGCCGATAGGGGAGCTCGAGATGCTGCTGCTGCTGGGCGAGCAGCTTGCCGCAGGAAGCTCTGTTGCAGCGCATCAAATGTCAGCAGATTGTTCTTTGCTTTGGATGGACATTATTGGATAGTATAGCTTTAGAGAAAACCTACAGAGGCGAGTGATCGTGAGAACATGGCTGTGAATGTGACTTGCTTGCAAATGCAAATGTAAACCAAAATGTCTGGGCCGAAGAAAAAAAAGTGAGCCGGTGATGACTAGAATTGAGCCGAATTCTGGAGGGGTGATGCAATTGCTGGGGCTGACCAATCACCGATAAGGTAATCCGCAGATCGGCTCGGTGACAAATCTCACCACTTTAACTCACATGCCAGATTAATACAGCTCTGAGCCGTTTGCTGCCACAAGGAGAGAGAGACTGCGGCTCTATATTCAGGATTCTTCCACGTAGTATTAGAAAATATCCTGTCAGCTGTCTGTTACAAGTCAAACCAAACAACCAGCATCAGTGCTGCAGAGGCATCTCACCTCTCTCTCTCTCTAGCAGTTCATTCACCTTATAGCATTCACCATGTCCATCAACCCGGCGCAGGAGGTTACACAAGCTCGCAGCGATGGCAAAGTGCATCTCCTGTTGGCTGCATCCGGATCTGTAGCGACCATCAAGATCCCCAACATCATCAAGGGCCTGTCACGGCATCCCAACTTATCGATCCGACTCGTGCTTACCAGCTCTGCTTCTGAATTCCTTCAAGGCCAGGCCGAGGAGCAGCCAAGCCTCACAGACATTCGCAACTATCCCAATGTCGACGCGATATACACGGATGAGTCTGAATGGGTGCAGCCATGGACTCGAGGGGCTCCGATTCTGCATATTGAGCTTAGAAAATGCAAGTCACCCAACAATTTCTCACCTTGTGAATAAATCTGCTAACCATGTTTCGTCTATACAGGGGCTGATCTACTAGGCATGTTATTTTCTGACTGTCCACCTCATATGGATGTACTGCAAGACATTTACTAACAATGATACAAATCCAGTGATCGCTCCACTCAGCGCAAACACTCTCGCCAAGATGGTCCACGGCATCAGCGACTCTCTGTTATCCTCCACCATCCTAGCCTGGGACACAGACGGCTTTGTAGACGGAAAGAAGAAGAAGATTCTCGTCGCCACAGCCATGAACACGGCAATGTTTCGAAACCCCATCACGCAGCGCAACTTGAAGCTGCTCAACGAGCTCATGGGCGGCGCCGACGGATGGGTCGAAGAGCTGCAGACCATCTCAAAGGGACTTGCCTGTGGCGATGTTGGTCAGGGAGCAATGGCGACAGTGGAGACGATTGTGGCCGCGATCGAGGAAAAGCTTGGGCTGGCAGCAAAGGAGAGTCGAGATGAAGAATAAGTGCGGCAGCCGAATCATTCGAGAGGCTCAAAGAATTCTTGCCCCCAAATCCACCATCTCTACTTCGTCATGGATATCTCACAGCAAATAATTTCTCCGAGCAACAAAGGAATTGCAGATAGGTATACAGCCGCTGTATGCCTGGGATTGGCTCAAGGGTCAAGATGTCTTGCCATCGGTACATGCACTTTGTACCAGCGAGCCTGCCTGAGGGTTGATCTTGGGAGTTCCTTCCTTCTCAGCATACCTGGCTCTCGCTTCTTTGCAATTCACTTTTTTTCACCATCGCACAATTCTTTTTCTTTTTCTTCCTTCTCCATCTCATAATACCATTTCTTCTCAACCTTTTCAACTACTGCACAATTTTCCCAGTCATGGCGCACCCCAACAGATCGTCTCTCCTCAGCCGTCTCTTCCCTCAAGAGCAACATCTAATCAACCAGTTTTCCTCTGGCGAAGATCTTTCGTCATCGACCCTTTTTGCCCACATAAGCAGCCCCGGGCTGTTTTCTGTATCCAAAGCTCCTTACTCCTCGTCCTCGTCTCGGGAAGAGCAGTTTCGTCCCAATGACCTGTTTCGCGCATGCTTTGCCAACTTCAGTAACGATACGGCAAAAAGCAAGCCGCATGAGGAAAAGGCTGCTAAAGGAGATGCATTGGAGCAACTGAGAGGTATGGCATCAATTCATTGGTTCCATGCTCGATAGCCTTGTGTTTGTCTGTCTCATCAACTAAGCTTTTCCATTCACAGAAGCTTTTGCCCAAGAGGGCGTAGAGTTATACACCTCGGTCGCCAGCAAACTAGCGGAAGCCCAGCAGGAGATGGCGTCTCAAATCTCCGACTTTGCCACCATGTCGTCCTCCATAGCAGCGGACATGGACGAGTTGTACGCAAACTTGTCGTATCCGCTTTCAACAACCCTGTGCCACTCAAAGAATTTCCCTCGAGCCACCATTGAGGTCCATCTGGCAAACGTCAAAGAGGATCTCAGAACGGCCGAAAGTGAGTTGCAAGGATTAGAGCGTGAATGGCAAGACAACGTTCAATTGGAACAGAAGCTACGCCAGGAACTGCTCGACATGGAAGGGAATGCAGCACAGAACAGAGAGCATGCCTACAATGACGAGGACTATCTCAAGAAAACTGGATTCAGGCAGGAGATTGAACAGATCGTTTCAGAGGCTGCTCAAGCCCTGGAAGAAATAGACGAGGTCAGTATCTTCGAGTCCAGCGCTTTTCAAGAAGCCACAATCGCTAACTCATATCACAGGGGTACAGAGAGGGGATTCAAGCTCTGACTATGAAGATGATGCAAGCCATGCGGGCAGATTAAGCTTCATTTGTGGATCCTGAGCAATTGAGCAAATATTGTCTATTTTTCTCATTGAGCTACGCATGTATGTATCTATTTTCCCCAGTCGGCGCTTCAAATCACCCCGCCGCTTTGCTGCCCCTTTTGTTGGGACTACAGCAATGTCGCTACATGCTCCCATTCGCCATTGAACGCCGGTTCCCCTGTACATCATGAAAAGAAACACGGCCCTAGATTTTCCGTGCCAAAAAATAATAGTTGTAAAAGTTGTCGGATCAAAAATTCATACTCGTCAACGTCATCGCTTCTTCTCGCTCGTCGGAGATGTTTACTGCTCCTTCTCAGGGATCACGACGCCCCACTTGTGCTGGACGTTTCCGTACATAATGTCACCGATCCAAGTCTTGATCTTGGAGGTGTAGACGTTGGGCTGGTTCTCGGGGCCCATGGGGATGTTGATGTCCTTGCCGCGGTGGTGGATGGCCGAGATGGGGCACACAAAGTACTAAAATAACAAGTCAGCTTCAGTTCGTCTACAATCTTTTGGCATATATTTAGAATCAGCACTTACGGCAGTTCCAGCAGCAAAGGACTCGATCAGGCGTCCCTCGGCGTCAGCCTCAATGACCTCGTCAATGGTGTACTTGCGCTCGGTAATCTCCAGCTCGTCGCTCAGACGCTCACGAGCCAGCTCCAGGATACTTCGGCGAGTCACACCATCCAGGATCAGCTTGTCGTCCAGAGGAGCAGTGATGAGCTCCTTCTTGCCGTCCTTGCGCTTCCAGACAACGAAGAAGTTGCTGGCTCCGGCCTCAGTACACTCGCCGTCCTTGCCATAGAGCCACAGGATCTGGTGGTAGCCGCGGCTACGGGCCTCGGAGGTGGCAGCCAGACTAGGGCCGTAGTTGGCACCGACCTTGGCATAGCCAAAGCCACCGACCCAGGCGCGGACCATATCCTCGGGGGAGGTGTGCAGGCGCATGCCGCCGGGGGGGCTGTCGAGCTTGGGCATGTAGGTGACGATGATGTACAGCATGGCCTCCTTGGGAGCCTGGACACCGAGCTGGGACTGGGTTCCGATCAGGGTGGGACGGATGTACAGGTAGCGGCCGGGCTGGTCGCGGGGCAGCCAGCGGGGACCGTCGACGGACAGCAGGGCAATGATGAGCTTCTCCAGCTCGGCGGGCTCAAACAGAGGCAGGGAGATACGGCCGGCAGACAGGTGCATACGGGCACAGTTGCAGTCGGGACGGAAGACGCGCAGCTTTCCATCGTAACCACGGTAGGCCTTGAGGCCCTCGAAGCACTCAGTGGCATAGTGGAGGACCGAGGCAGTGGGCATGAGGCTCAGGGGGCCGTAGGGCTTGAGCTCGGGAGTGGCCCAGCCCTCAGAGGCAGTCCAATTGACGGTGACCATGTGGTCGGTGCAGATGGTCTGGGAAAGGGAGTTGGCAGTAGCATCATCTAGCACGGGCTGAGGGTTCTTGGTGTAGGTGTAGGTGAGCTTGGAGGCATCGAGGGGAGCAGGAGTAGTTCCATTGCTGGGCTTGACGGGCTGAGTGGCCTCCTTGACCTGGATGTTGGCGGCGGTCAGGTCGACGTCCTGGGTTGGGATAGCAGAGGGAGCCATTGTGACGGATGAGGATGTTGGAGATGTAAGAGGAGGATGAATGATTGGATTTCCTTTTCAGTAAAGAAAAAGAAAAGAAGAAAAGAGAAGTTGTGGTGGAACTTAAAAGTTTGGAAGGGAAGCCCGGGAGTTAAGAGGAAAGTCGGCAAGACAAGGCTCCGATGGCGGGTCAAACGTCGAATGGAGAATGACTCAAAAGAGAAAAAAAAAAAATGGCGGCTTGATGTACTATCTGACGCCAAAGTTGGAGGCGATTGGAGAGAGGATACTCCACGTTTGTAACTGGGTCTTGTACGGAGTACGTCTGGCTTAATTTGGGAATCCCAAGAGATTTTGGTTTGCAGCAGTGAAGATAATGCTCCTTTTGAGAAGGGTGAGAATCTTACTCAAGTGCGTCAATATTACGATGATGAAAAAGGGCAGATATACAAAGAGATTGTCTCAGCTGGTACTGTCTCACCAACAACAAGAGGGCTGTTTTAAAAAGGGAAAAAAAGGTTCTTATCCCGCCGGGGGACCACAAAAAAAACGCGACGAACAGTACCTCGACGTTGGACAGCGGCTACTCAAGGAGCGACTCGGCACACGGCGTAAAGTGGGGTCACTCTTGGGTCGCTTCCATGTCACTTCGCACAAGAGCGCCGCTAGAAGGAAAGAAATGGAACCGAGGGAGGCAAACGGCAGCAGCGATAGGAATTAACTAGGGCCGGAGAGAAAGAAGAAAAAAATTGATAGGTGTTCCATGTAGGCGTCTTGGCCTTGCTAGTTGCTAAGTAGTAGCGGAGCTGAGGAGCTAGATTCGGCTTTTAGAGGCTCTGGCACTACAGACAGATTACTATTTGGTGCTAATACTGTATTGATTGATGTGTTACTCCTTCATCTATGCTGTGCTGTGCTGCATTACCTCGGGACACTATAAGCAGGAGGAGAGTTGCACATTGAAGCTGTCCCGCCAGTAAGCCAACCAACACCGCCAAAAGAAACCAAGACGCCAACCCAACGGAAATAAGAACAAAAAAGATCCATGGATAACATGGACCATCGTGATATGCCTGAAAATAGCCAGTGAGAAAAGGGATGGCGGACCTGGTTGGCTGGGCAAAAGAGGGCAGGTGACCAGTTCGGCGGCCGAAGCTTGTTTGTTTGCGCAGCAGCTACTTGGAAATTCTTAATCCGTGTCTGCCCGCACCGCCCTGTGCCGAACCCGGTGACAAGCCCAGCCCTTTGTACAATATCGCTGGTTTTGGTGTGTTTTGTAGCTGGCGTGGCTTAGGGGGGGGGAGTTTGTACGTAATTTTAAAATTACAGGCAGTTGAATTGGCTTATGGTACTTGCATGGATGCTTCCAATTGATGCACCCCGTGATGCCAATTGCAGCGGTTCGACTGGATGAATTTGATTCAAACTGCTTGAAACGTCCAGCACGCACAACCCGCCAAAGCGGAGACCCAAGCCGCCGATACCGAAGGCCCGACTCCACGTTCCGGAGAGCGGAAATGCTCCGCCCCGCTTCTTTCGCGGCACATCCAGAAGAGGGAGCTTGGGATTTTGTGATAAGCCGCGATTTAACTCGGTACATATCATCTCACCATCAAGGTACTGAGTGCATTCTGTAAGACGGATAATCTATTAAACACAACGGCCAGAAGATACGAAACTCTCCGATCCGAGATGTCGTTTTGACAAGCAATGCGGGGGAAAGGGCGCGCCTGTTTAACAGTTGCATTGCATTATCAATGGAGAATTGGAGAAGAATCAAAAGAAACACGTCTAATTGCCAGATCCAGATCGATTGCGTAATCAGTTGTTCAAGAAAACAATCCAACATCTCCAATTCCGATCCCCGATCCCAAACAAACAGCATCCCATGACACTCTCTAGTAATTGCTTTCTCAGCAAAATCCTCCCTCGCTCGTTGTTTTTTCTCTTATCAGCAGCTCCGATCCGGCTCTGCAGCGCATAAACGTGCATCGCATCCCTCAATCCCCCCACCATGCAGCGGAATTTCTCAGCCCCTGGGTTAGTTGGGTTTGCGCCGTCGATAGCCGCCAGCCAGTTACGCAACCTCCCTTGTGTTGGTATGACAATTAAGTTAGCTATGAGATCATCCATCAATGTCCCGCGCATCTTTAACATAACAATTACAGCATGTCATCGCACGCACGGGGCGAAGGGCATAAGCAGGTGGTCAGAAAGCCATGGCGATGCGAAAAGCCAACCACAGAATAGGTATCGAGCGCCATCCGTTTCATCTGCTTCAGCTTTCTCCCCCTACTGTACTTGGCATCGAATCTCTCTCCAGCTGAAGTCCGTGTCACCCAATTCGACGAACTGGATGTGCTAAGAAATACAGCAGGCTATGATGCAAACTCAACTCTATTAGGTACTTTTATCTTCTCTGTGTGTCCTCTACTTTTGGGGTCTCTCCGCGGCCTGTTGAAGACTCTGTCTGTACGTATCCAAAAACTCCAAAATCAGCAAAATCACATCCCATCGCCTGCTTTCGTGCTTCAACGCAAAAAACATGGCTCCTCTCAGCTTGACATGACGCCCCTCTCCGCCTCCTTCTTGCGCTGCTCCTCCTCCATCAGCTCTCGAGCCCTCGCTGCCGCTTCTACCTCGGCCTTGACGCCCTTGGCCCGCTGTCGCGCCTCGTACATGTCGCGGCTCTTCATGATTCGCTGCACGATTTCCCCCGCGTTGACGTGCGAGAAGGTGTGCTCGCCAATCTGCCGGTAGATGCCCATCTCCTTTGGCGCCGTGTACGGATCATATGTCAGGGGCATGAACGCCGTCGGACCGTGGTAGACTGCGTCAGGGATGCCCCCCCACGGCATGTCTGTGAGATAGCTCTTTGTCGGCGTAAACGGAGCTCCGAACACAGCGGCGCTGATATACTACAGCAAGACGTCAGTACTTAGTGTCGAGAGATGATGATGGGCAAGGGCTTACCTTGCACTGGAGAACGCAGAGTCCACGCTCGTAAATGTTCATGATGGGGTAGTTTACGCCCTTCCACTCGTTGATGACTCTGTCCTCGTGAACTCCCGCCACGACGTATGCCGGGCCGTAGTCCTTTCCGCCGTTGACGCTTTTCCTCTTCTCCGTAGCCTCTTCAGAAAACCAGCCCGCCTCCCGCGCAAGCTTGTCTTCCTCTTCTAGCACCTTGCACAGAAAAGCAATGTGGCCGCTAGAGAAAAGGTCGAAGCCGCCGTCGACGTAGACCACACGCTGGCCAGGTTTCGGCCCAGGTCCCTTCAGAAAGCTCTCGTAGGATCCCTTATCTCCCTCGCTAGAACCTAACTTTTCTGGCGTCTCTGAATTCCAGAACCAGACATCGACACCGGGGTTCTTGGCTGTTTCGTCCGTCGCGTACAGCTTGAATCTCTCGAGCATCGCCTCGGACTGGGCTTTGCGCTCCTCCTCAGTGCCCATGCCTTCTTGTCCAGCCAGCGTCTTCTTTAGCGATTTGATGAAATGCGTCTTAGTGCACAGCAGCATGCGCCCAACGAGATCGGTGGTGGAGATGCCGGGCGATCGCTTGACGACCTTGAAGCGGCCTGCCTCCTTGACAAAGCGGTAACAGTCGTTTCCATCGCTGTCCGAGGTAATGTCGTCGCCGTGAACAACGTATCGACAGCCGTAGTGCGAGATGTACGGGAGCTGCGTCACGTAGGGGGCGTATCCGACCGACTTGGTAACCCAACGACAGGCATCTGTGGCGGCGAGACTGTTTTTTCACTCTGCTAGTCAGCCATTGCGCTTCTCTTTTGGTACCTCTTTTTTCCTCATCCCACAAACATACCGCTCCTCAAGGTTCATGACCGTTGGGCCCTTGTTGGCAAGGATCGCTTCGTCGGAATGGACGCCGACGTATAGCTCGTCGCCAAGCTGTCTGGCCTGGACCATTGCGCCGGCGTGGCCTGACAGTGACGCCCAAACTCATTAGCAAGATGCTCCCGTGGGTCAATTGGAAACTAGCGGAGGTCTAACCATGGTGGAAAAAGTCCCAGCAGCCATCCACCCAGATGCGACCGTCGAGGAGCTCAGGCGCGGGCTCGCCCTGAGGCTGCTCGAGATCGTCCTGGTTGAGGCTGGAGGCGCTCATGTTGCGACAGGCGGAACGTGGGGGGCTGAGAATTTAGTAGAGAGAGGGTCGGGCACTGAGCTAATGCAATATAAAATTGCGCAGTTACTTGTTCCAGCTGAAGAGACGTCGATTCGGTATCAAATGTCGCTGGCGCTGTTGGACAGCTGCGAAGACGGAGCTGGCGTTTGTTGGAGGAAGCTTGAGCTCAACGTGTCTCAGGGGTTCTGCAGCGACTGCGGGGAAATGAAGGTGACATTCACTGATCTCTATCTTATCGCATTCGTTAGCGGCCTTAGCACTGCTGGAGCCCTACTGGAGCCCTTTTGGGGGCTGTTCATCCAGCTAAAGGCGCCCCCAAGCGACGGGCGCTAGCACGTGAAAAGAGTTGCGGCGTTCTGGTTAACCTTAAACCTTAGGCAATTGACTGCCCTATGCCAGTTTACAAGTCATTCTGACTTCATTCACCTTCTTCACATCTCTTTGCTCCTCTTCATGCTCTTCATCAATGAGTATCACCAAAATCGCTGCTCTAATATCCTGCACGAATCCATCTCGATAGTCCCCTGCTAGGCACTTTTACCTGGACAGGCAAATGTAAATCGCAGAGTCCCACTATGGTCTCACCGACCATGCGAGCACAAGCATCGACATCCCGCATCGCCATGCCCATCCAACAAAACTTCAAGCCTGGTCCTTTTGTCAACTCTACGATTTGGTCCTAGCACAACCGGATACACGGCCTCAATCGTGTTAGCATCAACGCGATACTCCTCTGCCAGATCCAGGAACCATCGGCCAACCAAGCAATCGCCTGAAAACGCTGCCAAGGTGCGCTTCCACGTGCGCTGCCAGACGGCTTGAAGCCTCTAGTCCCCGGATTGGCCCGCCACGTTGTCGATCGATTGGAGCAGACATGGGGCTTCACCTGCTGTCGAACCCACGGCCGTTCTTCTCTCGACACCGAAGACAGCACGCTAAACACGGCGCATCGGCCCAATTGCTGACAAGGCCCCAGAGTAGCATTGACAGGCCCCATATGACTTCATGGTTGCAGCAACAGCCCTGGCGACGGTTACATTTTCAGCATGTCTAGGAAGCTCACCACGATACTTAAGTCGTCGCGTTCGCCCGTCGGCGCATTGACGTCTTCTTCGCTCGCCAGGTCGCCTGTTCCCCGTCGCAACCAAGCAAGTCTGAGCATCTGGATCTGCATCGTCACCTGCATCTTCATCTTCATCTTCATCTCAAGCACCGTCAAGATGAAGGCCTCCATGCTGTCTGTTGCCCTGGCGCTCGCCCCCGGCGCCATGGCCTGGAAGGAAGTTTCCGACTGTGACGAGATCAAGTACACTTCCGTCCCGGGCTTCTTCCTCCAGGATGATGCCAACACTGACCCCAACACCTTTGACTATGTACGTATCCAAAGAGAGGATGAATCAAATCTCAATTACCTCGACTCGCGCCTGACATTCATAGGCCAACTTCAACTTTGGTCTTCTCAACAGGACTTACCCCACTGATGCAAAGTTCGACCCTCGCCACAAGAAGACCCAGTGGCAGCGCTTCGCCAACTACGTCGAGTCCCTCAACGACGACTGCCGCAAGAACAAGAAGGACCAGACCACTTACAAGGTGCTCTTCATGGGTCGCCACGGCGAGGGATGGCACAACGCCGCCGAGACCTTTTACGGCACCCCTGCCTGGAACGTGAGTATAGTCTCAAAGACTGACTTTTGAGTCTTTCATACCGGGCATCGACATGGTTGCTAACTGTCACGCAGTGCTACTGGGCTGAGCAGAATGGCAACAGCACCGCTACCTGGGCTGACGCCGAGCTGACCAACAATGGCATTGCCCAGACCACAAAGGCCAACGCCTACTTCAAGTCCCGCTTCGCCGACGGTCTCCCTTACTTTGAGTCTTACTACAGCTCGCCTCTCCGACGATGCCTCCAGACGGCCCAGCTCACCTTTGGCAGCCTGAAGCTGCCTCACCCCTTCAAGCCCACCATCAAGGAGCTTTTCCGTGAGAGCATCAGCATCCACACCTGCGACCGCCGCTCCACCAAGACTCAGATCCACGCTTTTGCTCCCAACTTCCAGTTCGAGGCGGGCTTTACCGAGGATGACGAGCTTTGGGAGGGCGCCCAGGACAAGGGCGAGACCTCTGCTCACCAGGTCGCCCGCAGCAAGATTGTCATTGACGACGTCTTCTCTCACGACGACAACACCTGGCTCAGCATCACCAGCCACTCTGGTGAGATTGGCGCCATCCTCACCGTGCTGAACCACCGCTCTTTCAGCCTTTCCACCGGCCAGATCATCCCCGTCCTCGTCAAGGCTGAACTGGTTGAGCCCACCGTCGAGCCCACCAGCACCTACGCCTCCTTCACCAGCGAGCCCACCTGCAAGTCCCCTCCCATCACCAGCATTTCTGGCCAGGGATGTGTGTGCGCCACCGCTACTACCACTTTCGCCACTGCCACCATTACCTCTGGCTGCAAGGCTCATTAAGTATCCGTTTAAGAATAATGAGGATGAAGAGGCATCGTGAGAGTCACGGCCTCTGGAGAAAACAAGAGAAGCAGTAATGTGTTGACCATGAAAATTACTTTGATATGTACATAGTAACCCTAAATGATAATGATGTGCACAATGCCTGTATCTTGGAGTTTGTGTGAAGTAATGGTCTAGCTGTATAGATCTTAGCATGTATCGCATCTAGCCTGCCAACAGTGAAGGATCAAACAACCCAATTGAGATGGCCCAACACAGAAACAGTCACGCTCAAAATCAGTAACGACAGAATTGACGACGGTAACAACAACATTGACAGCAGAAAGTTTGACTGTCGAAGTACCCGGTTCCGGTGCCCGCCCAGCCAGTACATTCTTCAACTCTGGAATTATGAACTCGTTTCGTTGTTGTGACAAAACCTCTATACAGACACCCTATCTCACATACTATACCAGCTAATTCTTCATCATAGATTATATGCAAAGATATCTTCGCTACTAGGGATATTGTCACTACTTCCTTTTATAAGCAATAGTATCTCTACTTTCTTCTATAAGGGATAGCATCCTCTACTCTCTTCTACTGGCAATAGTATCATGTACTCCCTTCCACTAGCGATAGTTTTAATATCACCCACTACTAACAATATGTTCAATCACTACCCCTTAATACAGGATGGGATGCATCTCTTCGGTCCAGGGAAGAAAATACCTCGATCGGTAGGGATTGTTCACACCCAAGTAGTGGCCACACTTTAGTCCTGACACAACCAAGGAACCCACCTCCGCCTTAAGCAATACGGTCTGCCAATATGAAGATTGGACGTTGAAGTCACGAGGCCCGACGTTAGGACGGATCCTTCAACGGTCCCCTCTGACGATATGACGACCGGTTCCCCTCGACGGAGGGACACTCATCTGAGTTCGCGCGTCTGTGCTCCTGTAGGAGGAGCAACCGCGTTAGGTGATTGATACCCTTTAGATCATCGCCTCATATCAGTCATTTGAGGTCCCATCGATGAAAGCCAAATACACACGGCTTTGGATTTCGGTTCATGCAAAGGGGAAGCTAATTCACGAACTCACCAATGAGCAAAACAAACATGGGCGATCAAATCTTTACCCTAAAGTAGCCGTGACAGACTTGTCTTCGAATTGTCCAAGGCAGGCTTGGCTACAACACTCACATCTTGTCTCATCCAAACCACTAACAGCAAGATAAGTAAATCCACTTAGATGTTCTCTGTCTTCGGGCTAAATATGTATGGGTAAAAACAACCGCAGATTTCCAATCTACTTAGGCCTGATTTCTTTTCTCTAATCTCAGAGGGATTCATACCTCAACAAGCTCGTTAAAGTTTTTTCTTGCAGCCTCTACAAGGCGTGGGTTTGTTAGCAGACGGATTGTTAACATTGCCATCCCCTTCCCACATTTTATCGCTGCTTCATGGGCACTGTCGCTTCCTGCATGGTCTGCAAATCGCGGATGGTGTAGGGATACACCTAGGTCTGTAGGGATAGGGAATGCTCCGTGAAAACTCGGAACTTTGTAAGAGACACTGCCTATTATGAGTCAGCTCCACAGTGGACTTGTAGATGGTAAGGAGGCTATCTCACCCATGTCAGTCGATGCAGTGTACGAGTTGTCATCCTTTACCAGGATCTTCTGCCCGATAGACAACATATCAGCGGCATACTGTTGACATATTGCGTCGTTGACTCTTAGATCTTCATAAGTCGGGCCCCTATCGATGGAGTGAGTAAGTAACTTTACAACTACGCCATAGACGCCGGATGAAACATACGGAATAATGTTGTACTCGCAGCCTGTGCTCAAGGCAGCAGCATTAAAAGACTGCTGCACTTTCTTCAAAAGCGTCTCGCTTCGTTTCGTCGATGGACTGCGGACAAGCCATGTCATTCGAGTGTAGTTGGCGATAACATTAGGCGCCGTGCCTCCGTCGTTGATGACTCCGTGAACCCGTTCGTCTGGTCTCATCTGCTGCCGCAGCATGGAGATACCGTTGTATGCCATTACTGCAGCGTCAAGTGCATTGACACCGTTCCATGGCTCACCCGCGGCGTGAGCAGATCGGCCACGAAACTCGACCTCAAATTTTTGCGAGGCAATGAATTTCAAGCCGGCGAGCCCATCGTATCCCTCTGCGAATTGATGCGCCGCCAAGGGATGGGCCATGATGGCAGCAGCAATGTCTTCGTCGTCGAAGGCGCCGGCTTCGATCAGTTTGACTTTTCCTCCTCCACCTTCTTCCGCAGGCGTGCCCAAAATCCGTATCCTTCCAGGAAAGCTCTCTGACTGAAGCACTTTTGCGGCTCCAAGGAAAGCTGCCATCGAAGAAGTTGTGATCAAGTTATGGCCACAAGCATGGCCAATGTCAGGTAACGCATCATACTCAACACATATGATCACGAGAGAGCCGCCTGAGCCAATCTCGGCCATGAAAGATGTCTCCAAGCCATATGCTTGCTTGGTGACGGCATACCCATGTTTTTGTAGGAACGAAGATATTGTCTCCACAGCATAGAATTCCTGGTAACCTAATTCCGGGTTATCATGGATAGCTTTATTGAGCGCTCGCAGGTCTTGGTCAGCGGCGTCGATGGCATCATGTGAGTTGTTGAGAAATCGCTTCACGGTATCTTCAGCAATATGATCACTGGATTTGAGGTGGACCATGATGATTATGGGAAGATTTTGTCAAAGATATGCTTTGGTGTTGACAAGTTTGTGAATATGAGCTGAGAGGTAATGAAACGAGTACTGCGAGAATTTCAGTTCTCAATTCATGGGATGTTTCTGGTTTATATAAGTACACTTGCCATGCAAATAATAGAAACCTGAATCCTGTGGACATTTCAATTGGCTGATTTCAATATTAATTGACTTGTAACCTTTGAAATCATATAGCGCCCTTGGCGAATCCCCTAACTGTTAATAAATTTAGTCATATTTCGACCGGCTAGTTGGTAGTTGGCTATGCTTACTTTCTAGTAGAGAGTAAATCTTCCGACCGTCGGCAAGTTCAGGCCCGATTTTTCTGGTTTACTCGGCAAATTCGGTTGTTGACTCAAAATCCACGCTTTCCAAAATTTAAATGATAAAGAGAGCAGGCGGAGAGTTGCTTGGGGAAGAGTTGCTTTATTGGATCGGACAGTAATGATTTTCTCACCAGGAGGTAGATAGGGATACTCTTGAGTATACTAGAGCGGAGCGTACATCACTTATGGGCTATTATGTCCCCAAGTCCTTTACTCAAACTGAAATTATTGATGAAAATGTTTGTTAAAGTTTGTGGACTTATTATAAACACGATTGTAATTCGTATGTTGATGGATGCCAAAACGTATCCTTGTAGACTTGGTAGCAAATATTGGGAAGTATTTGCAGCTTTCGCTATATACTCCGCAAGTGATTAAAAAATACTACTCTATACTACGTCTACATCTATCTACTAGCAGATGGTAGCGATAGACATCTCTACTATTAGAAAATAGTTGGAGTCTATGAGAGTATCTCTGCATCACATAATAGCGGGAATATCCGCGAATATGCCTACATGTACTGTCAGATAGTAGATGATAGGATCGCATAGGGAGTATCGCTTGATGGCTACATATGTCGGTATTTTGCTATCAAGTTCATTTGTCGTTCGCAGCTATTCGCCACTCCAGAAGATAATTCTTGCCATATACAGTTCCTCTTTGTTCATCACGACTTGTCGCTTTGTTCATTGCAAGGTCACCGACATTGATTAATGTAACCCAAGATACTAGTAAATTTCTGGGATAAGATAATGAGCCTTTGCCACTTGTTGAGCGACTTGGAAGCTATGTGTGTTATGACATTCGCTTGCTAGAATTTGCATATACAGGTGAATCCAGAGGTGTTAGGCTGTCCGCCCGTATTCAGGGATGTGGGCATCTTCCCCATCTCTGCAGCCCAAGCTCTGACTAGCATCCGCAGAACATTCAGGCCCTACAGTGAGCAGACGTGCCGACTGTAAATTGAGCCAATGATCTATTATGTGCAAAGGCTGGACTGACTGGGCTAGCTGAGGCTCTCGATCGGCCTCGTCAGCTTCTTGGAGGCTTCCATAACGAATCATGTGATTTGATGAGTGTAATGAGAATGAAAAAGCACCAAGCTCCATTATAGCGACCTGAAGAAACCCACAGAATGGCCTAATTCATTCTTTGGATTTGACGATTTCGCAATATGCCCGAGCCGACTAACACATTCAACATAAATACCATGCTGCCTTCATGAGAGATTATCAACTACTCTAGATGGACTCAACAGAAACTTCGAAGGGATAATAACCCATTTGTGTCAATCTAGATTTCTCACTACACTCCTCACACTGGAAGATGGACACAACTTTCAACCTTGTTGTTCTGGAATTCGAATTGCCCGCTGATGAGATTCTCAATGTCTACGGCACATACGGCGATATTATTTCCCATTGTCTACACAAATGCTGGCGTTACCATCCAAATGCGTCGCCAACGTTGAGAATTTTAAAATGGAGCGTCTTTGAAGAAGATGCGCTGCCTCCGTGGAACGAAATCCATGGTCTTCTCCTACTAGGAAGCAGTAAGAGGCATCTCCTCCAATAGCGCCGTGAGTACTAACAAGTTAGTTTCAAGAGTACACAGCCTCTGATGACGATCCATGGGTTATATCTTTGGTAAAATTGGTTCAGATGGCGTATATAATGAACATACCAATGAGTGGGGTGTGCTATGGTCATCAAATAATTGCACGGGCTCTGGGTGGTAAGATATCGCGTAACCCAGCAGGGTGGGAACTCGGCGTTTGCAAAATGGACATGACATCCATAGGCCAAAAGCTCTTCGGAAAGGATGCTCTTGTAGGTTTCTCTGAGTCATAAATTACGTGGATTATACTAACGCCTTTGTTTAATTGTTAGATGGTTCACCAAATGCATAGAGATGCTGTGGTTGAAGTTCCTCCAAACATCGATGTCCTTGCTTCAAGTTGTTCCTGCAAGGTTCAGATGATGTTCCAACCGGGGAGAGTTCTCACGATTCAGGGACATCCAGAATTTGATTCAAGAATCTCAAAATCTTGGCTAGATCAAAGATACAAGGAGGGCTTGGTGGAACAAGAACTTTATAATTATGCACTAACAAAGCTCAATCTGGAGCATGATGGAATGGAAATACTGCAAGCGATGCGCAAATTTCTACTTGGAACATCCATATAGCCTAGCTTCTGGGACTATTGAAGCATTTCGTACTGGCCGGTTCTCGGACAAGCGGCGTAAGCTATCATACCCCAGTGGCGTTTAGAAGACCTTCGAGGTGGGCGGGTCTGCTGGGAGTGATTTGGAAATGGTTGTATTAGTGGTTCCGTCTCATTCTTCGGCCGCAAGGAAAGAAATATGGTGCGCCTTGTATGTCTACGTCGATAGCATCCTGAGAGACTGTCAATGCGGGTACCATGAGAATGACACTTTGAACCCCAAGCCTACAACTACCTATTTTTGGAAACACTTTGCCCCCTTATTTGATCACGAAAGGGACATCGAAAAATAAGAAAGAATTCAATGTAATAACGCCCAAGTGAGATCGCGCTTGATGGTTTTAGATAAAGAAGGCATGTGGCACAGAGACCACGATCCTTGTGAAGGAGGCTGAATTTGCCGGTCGGCTAATTCAGCAGATTCAGCTCTTCCTCTTCCCCCGCAGATCGCCTTCTTTCGATGCTCACAGCCAATAGACTTCTATGCCTCCATGTCTTCAATCAACAGCGTTTTGGCCAGACGGCTGCGTTTTCCACACCAACCCCAGCAAAAACTCATCGCGAAATCTGACCCTGCGAGATTTCATCTTGTGCTTTTGCCGGCACAGTAAGCCCCAGGAATGTCGCAAGGGAGAGATCCTTCTGCAGCGGCTTCCGGCCGGCACTCGCGACGGTCCGTTGCTGGTTGCTGGACATGCAGAGGCAAGAAAGTCAAATGCGATGAACAACAACCTTTTTGTGCCAGATGTAGTCGATTGCACTTGTTTTGCGACTATCAGCCACGGCAAAGAAAACCGTATGTTCGGGGAAGAGCAAAAGCACTTACACAGCAACCACAGGAAGAGTCAAGGCTTGCCCGGGATGAGAGTGGAAGCGAGAGTCACGAAGCAGACGCTCAACCCTCCGAGGAAGAGACCGACAACTCTTCACAAGTAATCGTGTACAACTTGGGTACAAGTGGTCTCTGTCACTACTCGCCGAGCCCTCCGAATGTCCCTGCTGCCTGTTCTTTGACATTGGGGCTTCAAGAGCGGGAAGCCATCCAGTACTTCCGGACCACGTTTTCCAGACATCAACATACCAAAAACCCCCAATACAATGTCATCTCGGTCATATACAATATTGCAACCAAGTCCGAACTCGCAATGCACATGGCCGTTTCGGTTGCGAGACGAGAAATGCTTTGTCTTCAAAACAATGGCCAAGCTGATGTCAAGGACGACGATATCTCTATCCTGCACTATTCAGCGGCTCTGAGTCAATTGGCCGAGTTTGTAAACGGAGCTGATGCAGTCACCGGGCTTGATACTATCCTAGCTAGCATCTGGCTCATGTTGACCTATGAGCAGAAATTTGGTGATGGCAACGGTGTTGGCCTATCTAGCCATCTGAAAGGCCTTGCAACAATTGTACAAAGTGAGGCCAGACAAGCCCTCACTCTTCCGGCAGACGCAAACCACCATATCCCTTCCTCTGCCAACACCATGGAACTCGATTCTTCTCAGAGGCGCATGCATACCCTCTCTCTCTTTTCTGCACGAATGCTGATTTGGATATCTCTCCTTGACGCTGGAGCTGCTTCAACTGGACTGGGAGGAGACTTTAACGCGTCACTTCATGGCTTACTTGAAGAACATGCTCACATCTGCGACGGATGTGATTCTCGACTGCAAACCAGTCTCTTCCGAAGCTTCACTGAAGTAGCAAAGTACTCAAATCCATTGTTTTGCAGGGTATGGGGCGACGATTATCCGATACAGGAACTGATGGATGACATCAGCAACCACGACATATTCTTATTGTACGGCTCTTGCTTTCAGGTCAGGTACATGGCCTCAAGATTGGATAGCCTGAGGAAGCAGGTTTCAACAGCCGCCGAGCAATGTGAAAACGTCATTGAACTCGCCTTTCAGGAAATAGCTGAAACATATACCGAGACTTTCCTACTGGCGAGCAAAATAACCGTCGAGACGGACAACAGTCTCCGCGTTATCAAGAATCTTCGGTTCATCGTTCCTCACTACCATGCAGCGATACTTTACTACGTAAGATGTGCGGATCCCCGACGATCCTCTCCGGACAGGCGGATGGTATCGTTAAAGATGATTATGAAATTAGCATACCAAGCTTTCAAACTTGAGGGGGACGAGGCTATGCTGCGGATCGCTTGGCCACTCTTCATAGCGATACTCGAAACCGACGATCTCCTCCACAGGGAGTGGTTAATCGCTCGGTTGCATGCGCTCGGGAAATTTGGCAAGAATTACTCAAGAGCAGCGGTCTTTGTTGAGTCTTTTGTTGCGGAAGAAGAACGGAAAGGGGAACGTTTAGATTTCCAGGCTTATCTGACATCAGGAGGTTTCGAACAGTTCTCGATATGACTAACAGCAGCGATTCAGACCCTTGAATTTCCAAACTAGTCTTTTGTTCTTGGCATCATCTTTCTGATCGTCGTACCGGACAATCAGCTCAAGTCGAGATGGCTTAGTGAGACTGGCCGAGTTCTCGCCGTAGCAAGAGTCAGAGTCAACCAGCAGGGAATCGGCAACAAGCATTTCAAGACGTATCAATTCAAGGAGGCCCTTATGGACCCCTTAGCCTGGGCATTTGCTTTCTACAGCATTGCTTCCAACATACCAAATGGAGGCATCAGCAACTTCTTTAGTCAGCTCGTAAGTGGCACTTAGGGGATGTATGGCTCAACCTTTGACTAATGTGACTAGATCGTCTCGTTTGGCTATAGTCCTACACAGTCTCTGCTTCTTGGAACTCCTGCTGGCGCCGTTCAAGTTGTCAGCTTGTTGCTTAGTAGTTAGTGTAGCGATAAATACAAAAATCGACTACTGGTATCACTTAGTAGACTGAGTTTGGCAGTACTGGGAGCCATCCTGCTCGTTGCATTGCCAGATTCTGCAAAGGCGGGTAAGCTTGTTGGTTACTACTTGACTCTGGCCGGGACGACGCCATTCGTGGCACTGTTGAGTCTAATTTCTTCTAATATTGCCGGATACACCAAGAAGACTACTGTGGCTGCCATGTATCTGATCTTCTATTGTGCCGGCAACATCATTGGTATGTACATGCATGCTCCTCCAAAACTTGCATGGTAACAGTCCAACTGACCAATTGAGATGCAAGGCCCTCAAACCTTTCGTCCGGCGGATGCACCTGGTTTTATCCCGGCTAAAGTCACCATTCTTGTCTGCTATGTCCTTTGCATGATAGATGTCATCTTTATTTGGTGGTATTGTAGACGGATGAACCAAAAGAAGGCAGCCCTTAGAGCGGAACCCGGCTATGTAACGCAAGAGAACTCTGAGTAAGTGTATCGCCCCTGGATTAGAGAGGTAATATTCTAACTGGTTGTTGGATAGGTGGCTAGATTTGACGGATAAGGAGAATCCTGAATTTACTTATACTCTGTGACTTAGCCACTGCTTGATTAACTCCATTGGAGTAAATCTTCGAATTCGCTTGATCGAGGAGTTAGATGAGCTCAGAGAGCTACGTTTGGGTAATTTGTTAACGTGGGCAGATGAAATTGCGATCGCATTGTCAACTGGACGCTTAGATATAACCTCGTATCACCGAGGCTGCTCTGACCCAAGGAAAATTTCAGATAATTTTAGCCCTACTTAGACGAAAAGAGCGGTATATATCTCAGTCGAACAAAATAATGTCAGTGAAAATAGTGTAGCCATGCGCATTTGCTATTGGCACATAGATATATAACGGCTACTCCAGGGAGGAATATAAGAAAGAAGATTTCTATTGTATTCCCTGATATAGACTGGTATGGATCTTCTCAGATCAAGGGAAGAAACCACTTAGATTAGTAGAGTTCTTCACTACCAAAGATCTATCGTGAGCTCCAGCTTCTGTCTCAGGACTTAAAAGACTGTTCTAGATCAGAAGCCAAGTGTATGTCTTTAGATGTTTCGCTACTGGTCTTACGGACACTGCTTTTTGGATAATATTCACCCAGTAACGTCATTTTGTGATACCAAATTGACCATAGAGTAGTCATTGGAAGCGTTTGGAAAGCATTACAGTCCAACACGATACTGGACGTAGTTGAGCGAGATAAATGATTAACATATCGAGATGGGGGGGGGGGGGGGATTATAAACCATTTTAAAACAGATGCTGTACAAGAATGCTGCTAAAATTGGGACAGCGAAAGAGAAGAATGGTCTTGCTTGTTTGCTTGCAGTACAATCCTTCAAGGCTTTACCAGGTGTCCAAGATGATGCTCGAAGCTTCTTTTCTTAGCAAGTGACGTTAGATTTCTAATTCAGCCTCGAAAGTAACAGAAGTCTTCCATCAAAAGAAGGGCTAGTTTCCCTCCTGACTACATGTTGACTTGCACTACAATGGCTGCAAAGGCAGCATCTCCCATTGGGCCGCCCCATTCCAGCTGATTTTAGGCAAAAAAACAACTATCACTGTTCGATCACGGTTGATATTTTTCCTCCGTACTCCTGGGGTAGTTGCATGATCAAAAAACATGCCGCCGAGAAGACCCTGGCAGCCAACTTTTTGCTTACATCTGCCCGAGTCCGATTATATCCAATTTAGCCGTTAGACGAGCTGCACCTCTGCCCCGCGAATCACGGCTCGAGTCCCGTTTTTTTCTCCTAGATTGCTTCATCGGCACTAGGCCAATGGAGAGAAAGCCGTGTGGAATGCCGTCGTAGGCTGTTTGTTGAAGAGTTGGGGTGCATGCAGCTTCGGACCGGGGGCACATGGCGTTATGGTTAATTGGAAGCATACGGGTTAAGTATATGTCATAACATATTGGGCATATGGTAATCGATGTAACATCGTGGCCCATGGATGCCCATGGATGCCTTGGGCACAGCTTCTGCATGACGGCAAAGATGGATCATTCGCCATTTCACCACGGGATATTGTAATCCTGTAGGCGGCTATTCCTGATGATTCGTCACATTACTTGTTGCGGTTTACCGTGTGGCCTGATCTCCGCAAAAGAGGACCTTGTCAACAAGATATTGTTAAATCATCGAGTCAGTTGTATGTTCGGAACTTTTTCTCTTTTTTTGTTTTTTCTTTTTTTAACCCCAATGCCGGAGACGCCAAGACGATATTAGCCGTGAGCCAGTAAATGAAACATTCCGCTTCTTCGTACATGTACCGGGACCTATGAGTCCATCAGCCCACGGCTTGTGGCAAACTACACACATGTGATCTCGCTTGGTGTTGCTGGGACAGCAGCATCACCATGTCAAGATGGGATCCCAAAGCGCAATGTCTCTGTGAAAAGGATCATATCCAGGCGGGGTAAATTGCCAATGGTCGGCCATAGGCCTGTGCGGAGGCATGACAGCATTTGGTTCCAATTATCCGCAAACTCATTTATAAAGGGTGACGCCGTCCTCCCAGAAACTGAGAAACAAAAGTCATCGATCAATCAGCTCACAGAGTCCATCACAGCAAGAAACAAGAACAACAATTTGAAACAATGGTTGCCTTTACTTCCCTTCTCGCTGGCTTCGCCGCCATTGCCGGAGTCCTGTCTGCTCCCACTGAATCCTCCGTTGAGGTGGAAAAGCGTCAGACCATTGGACCTGGCACGGGCTACAGCAATGGCTACTACTACTCTTACTGGAACGATGGCCATGCTGGCGTGACATACACCAACGGTGGCGGCGGTTCTTTCACCGTCAACTGGTCCAACTCTGGCAACTTTGTCGGAGGCAAGGGATGGCAGCCGGGCACCAAGAACAAGTAAGAGATTACAACCCAGATGTCAAATCTTGTTACCAAAAGCTAACATATCTCTCTTTAGGGTCATCAACTTCTCCGGTAGCTACAACCCCAACGGAAACAGCTACCTCTCCATCTACGGTTGGTCTCGCAACCCTCTCATCGAGTACTACATCGTCGAGAACTTTGGAACTTACAACCCATCCACTGGCGCCACCAAGCTGGGTGAGGTTACATCTGACGGCAGTGTCTACGACATCTACCGAACTCAGCGTGTCAACCAGCCCTCCATCATCGGAACCGCCACCTTTTACCAGTACTGGTCGGTCCGCCGCAACCACCGCTCCAGCGGCTCGGTCAACACGGCCAACCACTTCAACGCCTGGGCTTCGCACGGTCTCACTCTCGGCACCATGGACTACCAGATTGTTGCTGTGGAGGGATACTTTAGCTCTGGCTCTGCTTCCATCACTGTCAGCTAAATGGATTGATGTGACGACCGAAATTGGAATGAGAAGTCTATGAATGGCTCATGTTTGTTACTTTGGGTATATGGAGAAATCACGATGCTGGATTGGCTAGTCTAGATTTTGTATACGAGAAGATTGCACAAATAGACCTAGTCAAACGAGAAACGAAAGTTATGACATACAAGTATTTCCCACTTGACGTACTGGATATTCAAAGTTCGCTTAGTCTAGGCTTAATGTACCTTTTAATGATGAAGATGTATGAAATCGCTAGTTGTAGGTTATCAATTAAAGGGGTATAAGGATGGACTCTACATTAAACATCATCTTTGCCACCACCCTTTCCTTCCTTGAATCGCCATGAAATACTCACCTAGCAACTGCAAAGCGGGAATAACAAGTTACATGTAGATAGCAATGTTGATCTTGTCAATACCGATGCTGATTGCAGTTTCTACTTGAGCTATAACCCGAACTCTATTGAGCATCTATGACGATTTATGCTCTAAGCCAAACTATATAGGAGGCAGCTATGAGTATGAATCTGTCTAAGTTTACAGAGAATTCGTCGTGGCGCATCAGTGCCCCGGGCTGCTTTAAGATTTAACTCCAAGGCTGCGCATGTGGTTCACAATAGCCACATATGACACAGATCTAAAAGCAGCTTACCCCCATCAGCAAGGAAAGGCCAATTTCCATTGAACATGACTTTGCTTAAATATTGCATCCTTTGACCCCTCTTCTACCCCCTTTGACCTATCACAAGCCGCTCGCCCATTATTTCAAAAATGGCGTATGAATTTGGCAAGGTACCCAAGGCGCCTCAACCACCGCACGCGATTCTACACTACCTGCGCGGCCTCCATGAGAAAAAGCATCGTTACCTGATACATGGGCGTTCGACGGATCCTCGTTGGATCTACCAACCAAATATTTCCGATCTTGCATTTCTAGCAGCCGAGATGACACTTCAAGAAGCCGACGATTGCTGTAACAAAGCTGCGCCTTTATACATTTTCTCGGCGAAGCGCACAATTTATCCATCTCTGTTTGTACAAGTGCTGCACAACTATCTTTATCACAAGTGGTTTGTTCCTTATAAAAGCGAGATTGAATACTTGCAATTCGTTACAAAGACTTTCCTCCCAGAATTGCTTCCCGACGATCTTCAACCCGGCCCGTTAGTCGATCTCGCTATCCCAGTCCATTCGGCCATCTGTGCAAGAGCACAAGAGGCTCGAGATGCAGTCAAAGAGCTTGAGCCACCTTATCCCTTGCAGCCAATACCTCCCAAGGGTCCGAAGAAATGGGGCCTTTACAAGTACGCATGCATTGATCAAATCGTCCGTGACCAAGAGTTTTTCCTCCATCGGCCTCTATTCCGAGCAATCATGATCATCATCAGGCTGGAAGAATACAATGATGAAGATCTTGACATCCGCCAACTTCCTGTTCTCCTGGTTCGGACAGGAATAGAAGAAGGCCTCAGCGCTCCTATTTCATTTGAGCCCATAGCTCACAAAATTAAAACCGTCATTCAGCGCACTAATAGTAGCGAGGCTGTGGTTCAAGTGACACTTGAAACTGCGGTGGACTTTGTCATGAGCATGGACAAGCGAGAGATTGCCGCCTTTGGACATCAGCCAGACCCAATCCTTTCCACACGAAATCTTGGAGACGGTGGCCTCTCTGGTCCGTCTATTCTTACTACGGCTCAAGAAATGGGCTGGAGTGACGAAGAATTGAGAGGCCCAAGTTCCAAATGGGTGGATACTGAGAGATATCCTGAATGGTCTGGCGGAGGTACCCATGAAGATCACATGATACGGCGAATGGAGAATGCGGTGCGCGAAGATTTCCGCATGAGAAAAGGCGTTCTCCGACCTTGGCCAGAGGATAATTCAAGAGGAAAGAAACATTGGAATATATATTAGTGCAGCTTTGTCTTCATCCAAAGATCTCACTGCTGGATACAATTAGAGCCAGTGAAGAGTGACATGGCCAGTCCGGGGGTTTGAATTTCATCATCATCTAGGCAGGTATGGCATTTGGTGTCTCAAGCGGACAAAAGGAACAAGATAAGGAGGCAACGACTATGTACGATTGGTATCTTTGATAGACAGATTTAGCAATCGTTGTCTGTGACGGACGAAAATTTAGAAAACTATAGCATGTAGGGAAAGTAACGATACTGTCTCAGGTAGAGAGAAATAACAAGCTTCCGAGCCTCAGTTAGGATTTCTTGGCCAACAAGACCACCATCCTTGAGGTCTTTGGTACGTAGTACCGGATCTAGCTGGTGACTAAAAGATGCAATTTCGCGATTTTCTAAACTGATGACAAAGCTCACTGCTGTCTGAAGTGCCACCTAGGCAGCAACTTGTTCATTGGAGCCAAGTGCATAGCCGTGGATTCTGGATGCAATTGGCTCGAACGAGATGGGCGAGCTCAGTCCGGTTTCCACACCCGTATAAATGAGCAAACCTAAAAACTGGCACACATCTATATCCACGTTGAGATGCGGTTAAACCCTTTGAGAAATAATGATTGTCCGGAACAGTGGTCGAAGTATAGAATATTTCTAGCTGCGGATGATCTCTGGGGTGTCCATATCTAGACACCAGTTTCATTGTTTCGGCATATTATGACTTAATGGTTCTTGAAGGACACTTAGATTGAGATTTCGATTGCGTCACGGGCGACTTGCATTCCATTGCAAATAGCTGCACGTACGTAGACGGTGAGGCCGACTAAAGGTCCGGGCTAGAGATCGCTGGGCAAAAGCCACGGAAGACATGTTTTTGCCAGGAATTGCACGTATTCAATTTCGTTTCGGCAAAGGCGATGCCACTTGTATATAAATATTTGTGTACGTGTAAGGAGAAACGCAGAAAGGGTGTGTGCTTTGTCGAGATGATGTAAATAGGGACCGCTTTGTTACAGCAGCCGTTCTAGAGTCATATCGGCACTTGATGAATTAAATGTGTGACATTTGGTTGGTATATCCAACGTATGTCAGCTGAACGTTGTTATACCATAGTTCGATGAGATGCTTCCATGAGTACGAAGCTCGTGTTGGATTTCATGTCGGGGCAGAGGAGTCGCGGGGGTCCAATGGAGCGCCATGGTAGGATAATGATATCAGGATTTTGTGCTCAGAATTCTAGCAGTGTATCAAAGAAGTACTGTAAGCAAGTGTTTCAATGATGAGAATGTCTTGGTAGGGCTTCGTTGGAGAAGACGGATAAACGACGATAGTGCTAGGATAGGGTGTATGTACCTTTGTAGACCTTGTTTGAGAAGATCAAATGTACTTTATATCGTCAATCAAGGTTATTGCCTCGTTTCATTATTTGAGCGTGGCGTCGAGGCTAAATAGAGTTACGCCTACTAAAGGCCGGACGGAGCCAATAACACAATTGTGAACTGCAGTGTTTTGCGCTGTCTTTCTCTTTTACTTTACTCCGCATTTCAAATTATCTAAGGTACCTACCTGACGTCCTCTCTCTCAATCTCCCAGGTAGTATACAGTCTACCTGAATACAAATCTACCATCGTCATTGCAGTGAATATGCCAATATGTTGTTGGCCTTCTCTCTACCTATCTACTAATCTAATTCCAGCTATAGTTGTATACTGTAATTATGAGAGAAGAATGGGACATGGAAGCTGCTGCTGAGTGAACTCGCCCTTCAAATCATCACTGAGAGGCAGAACTAAATGATCAAATGGCATCAAATGGCATCAAATGGAAGAAAGGTACAAGTAAAGATAAGGCCAAGTGCTACAGAGCAGGTACAGTGCTGGATTAATAAGGCAACATGGAACGCTCAACAGTTTCAGCATCCATAGAGCTCGACCTGCTGGGTACCTGCTGTCGCACACGCCCACAGCAGGCGCTTGTAGTATCCCAGGCGTTGTCCGCTAAGTGCTTGCGGGACATAGATGGCCCGAAAAATGACATATGGTTGGTGCCTGTGGAATTGAAGGCTGCCACCAAAGAGATGCCGTCATCTAATCACAGTCAATCACAGAGCTCAACAAGGTTCGCGCCTTGTCTCAACGTAAACCTTGCAACAACCTCGTTCCCACCCCCCGGCAAAAAAGAAGACATACTGTAATCTTACAGTAAGGCTGCGCGCGACATCGAGTACGGCGCAGGTACACGCAACCGCATAGCTATCAGCAGGGCGCCCGTTGGTATCCTCCAGGTCGCTCCCCGTCCAGCCCTTCCAGAGCCATGCCTAGCGCATAAAATGGGTTGAAACTTATGCCCCGGCCCGACCTTGTTGTTTCTCAATCTTCCCTCTCGCATCTCTTACAAACGCAAGACCGCACGACTCTGCGCTTCCCTGCTCTCTCGGCTCTTCTCCCCTCATTCTCATTCTTTCCCCTCGCCTCTGCCTTTCTCTCCGACCGCCGGAGACACGCGTCGCGACTGCAAAAGCGCAGCTTCGGGACGCCAGAAGCGCTGGTTAGCGAGCAACAGGCGAGTCAGCCAGCAGCTGCACCCACTCGGGCAGGGTTTGGACAGCAAAACAGCCAGTAAGTCCGCAGCACCCCCAGTCTTTCTGTGCCTGTTCCTCTTAGCCTTATGCTGCTTAATATCGAGTCCAGTTGGCTTGATCTGTTCAGTTCTGCTTTGCTTTGCTTTGCTTTGCTTTGCTTTGCTTTGCTCTGTTCCCGTCCTGCATTTGCATTGCATTTGATTTGATTTGACTGCATCTCTCATCTAGCAAGCTGCTCTTCTGTTTCTCTCCACGCGAATCATCATCTCTCAAGACTTCTTTTTTGGCACTGCAGTTGTTTTATTCATTCATCCATACAATTTATCCACTCAATTCCCCTCTGCATCTGCATCTGCATCTCCTCCACCCTCTCCTCTTCTCTCTTCTCCTTTCCTCTTCCACCGTGTCCTTCTCCATCTCTCTCCGTCTCTCTCGCCAGTCGTGGACTCCCTCGGCGGCCGCGCGGTTTTCGCGAACCCGCCCCGACCGTACGAGTCAACAACCACAATGGCTAATCGGAAACAACAGCGCGAAATCAGCAACCTCGCCGAAGACCTCGGCCCCTACTACAGCCAGCCGGGCCGCCGCGACATGTCGCAACGAAATCGGAGCGGCCGTGGCTCCAACCGCAACAATGGGGGAACTCACGGCGAGGAGGTCCAGATATGGGACGAGGCCAAAGCCTCGTTCAACGACCTCATCAACGGCATCAATTCCGACAACGACAACCTGGGCCAGCTGGTCAACATGGACAAGCAGGCTGGCACGATGGACTCGGACAGCGTACCCACCGACACTATGAAGCAGATGGAGGAGCTATGCCGATCCGGCGTCAAGAAATCCGAAGACAACATCACCGCCGCCAAGAACCTCATAGAGCGTCTCAAAGTGATAAGAGCAGTTGTCGTGGCCAAGGAGCAGGCGGAAGCACCACCCACCGGGCCATCTAAGAGATCCACCACCAGGACCGACAGTGCTGCTGCTGCCGCCGCCTCTCTCTACGAATTCAACGAACCAGGCGATTCCCCAGTGCCCAGCCCCATGGTGGGCTCGTCTCGAAAGCATGGTGAGCGGAGCAGCACCATTGATAGAAACAGCATTCCACCCAAGGCGGATAGTGTCGAACCCCCGGGGTCTACGAGCGGCGCTGCGGGGAGCTCGACCAACAAATCCAAGATTCTCTTCTCAAAGGGCGACGAGGTAGCATTCAAGCCCAAGGCTGTCAATGGCGAACAGACTTCAGACTGGATACTGGGCGAGGTGGCACAGGTGCTGGGGGAGGGCAAGAGTCGGCGGTACAAGGTTATCGACATTGAGCCGGACGATCAGAGCAAGCAAAAGGAGTACCGCTCTAGCGCCAGCAGCATGATTCCCATCACCCCGGAAAGCCAGGCCAGCTCGCTCAAGGATTACGAAGCCGGCCATGTGGTCCTCGCCCTTTATCCTCAGACGACGACGTTTTACAAGGCCGAGGTTCATAGCATGACATCGACGGGCAAGGTTGATCTCAAGTTTGAGGGCGAAAACGATTCAACGACGCTACAGCAGGTGGAGCGAAGATATGTCATTGAGTACCGAGTCTAAGTCCCGTCCGGCCCACCTTTTGATCGATGTTTCAGCCGCAATTCCAAACTGGGGGGGCTCTTTTTCTTTTTCTTTTCTTTTAATGTCCCGTTTCTTGAGAGTTCATGATTTATCATGTCTGATACCAGGATGTGGAGTTTTTTTGGGCTGCAAGCCTTTGTATGATTATGTGTTTTGCTTGACTTATCCAGACAAGAGAGCGGCAACGCTCCGTACGGTGTTCGGGTTTTCTTTGAACAGAACAAAAATTAGGTCTTTACGGATGGTTTAGAACGGACAGGGGTGGAGTTTTGGTAGCAGGACTACAGCGTCTGCTTCTTTATTTCTTTGTTTCTCTAGTCTATTGTGCAACCATTATGAATCCAAAGATGCTCGTGTAGCAGGAATGCTTCACTTGTTTTTTTCGAGACTATATACACTTCACTGCCTACTATGTGCTTCTCCCTTCTTGGCATATACACAAGAAAAAGGTTATGGATGAGGCCAAGTGGCTCTCAAGTTCAAGTCCAAATCGTCTCCTTTACTGGATCTGCTTAATGTACTGAGGACCCTGGCCGCTCTGGCCAAATGCACCGGAGCTGATTGTGCCGTGGAAGTTGGTATCGAGCGAGCCGTCGTCTGCCTTTCGAGAGATGGCAGTCACACCAAGAGCGCCATCTTGGTTGGTGACGAACAGCGAGCTGCCGTCGTTGCTGATGCTGAACATTCTCGGTCCAGTGCCTCCTGAGGAGACTGAGTTGATCCAAAGGAGCCTCAGGTTGCCGGCACCATTGTCGATAATCTTGACGTGGGCGATGTTATCCGTCGCTTGGCCGGTCAGGCGGTTTGACAGGTACAGGTCCTTGTTATCGGGGGAGAGCACAAGCTCGCCGGCGCCGGCACCGGCGGGCGCCACGGTGTTGGGACCAAAGGTGTTGAGGACTTGGATGGTCTCAAAGGTCATGCCCCTGCCATCGTCGGTGTAGGTGACTTTGTAGGCGATGACGACGTTGCCCATCTCGCAGAGCAGGAAGTAGTGGGTTGCCTGGGCGGCACCAAATGGGAAGAAGACGCCATGACGCGGACCGGCACCGGCGGGCACAACGGGGAAACGGTTGACGATGTTGAAGGCGTCGTTTTGGGAGTCAATGACTAAAATAGAGTCGGTGCCGAGGTCATTGGCTACAAAGAAGCGGCCTGTGGGGTCGTTGACGGTCTGGTGAGGGTGAGGAGCATCCTGTCGGTCCGGGTTAGGGCCGAGGGGACCCGTGGACTGGATGGACTTGATGAGGGTCAGGCCGCCGTTCTCAATGTTCCAGACGTCGATCTTGCCGGAGCCGTAGCCGGCGCCGAGCATGCGGGTGTTTGCCTTGTTGACCTCGAGGTGGACGACGCCGCCGGAGCCTTGCTTGTTGGTGACCTGCTTGATGGCGTTGCCGTTGACGTCGATGTTGTAGAGGAAGGTGTTTGAGGCGATGTCGTTGACGGCGTAGAGGGAGTTGGGGGCAACGTAGGCGAGCCACGAGGGGTCGGTGTTGCGGAAGGAGGAGTTTACGGTGGTGGTGAACTTGGTGCCGTCGTAGGAGGCGAGGTAGATGTGGCCGGAGTTGGCGTAGACGACTTTGGTGGAGGAGGCGGCTGAAGAGGTGGGAGCTGCGAGGGCAGGAGAGGCGGCGAGAGCCGCGGAGAGGGTGGATGAGAACTTCATGGTTGATATGTTGTCTTTTACAAGATTGCAAGTAAGAGAGTGAGAATGAATTTAGAAGAGAAACGATGGGATAGATACAGCTCGAGTCACAGATTTTATAAGAGAAAAAATTGTACTCTGATTCATCTCGTATCGACTCATTCATGCTGTCAAAGAAGGCTTATAACCTGCCCTGTCCGGACTGGTGAGCTTTTTCGTCATCGGGCTGATCGAGTTTCCTTCTTCTTTTGCGCATGGGTTTGCCCGCCAAGATGTTTCAAAAAGGCCGTTATGCTTACTTTGGGCTTTGGACTTTGCTGATCTGCAGCAAGGCGGCGTCCGAGAAGGCTCCATTGACCGCTGCCGCTCGGCACTACTGTACTCTATGTGAGATCGGACCTGACGAGTTGCCGGATGGGGCAGGTGATGGGAGTTGCGCCGAGTTTAAAAAGAAGGTTGACTGTTGTTCTCGTATATGTATGTAGGTACGTGGGGGGTGTTTGGGGGGTTGATTTGGGTTGAGTTGAGTTGCATTTGAGTTGGTTGAGCTGGGGTTGGATGGAGTCTGTGGGATTGAGTTGTCAACTCTTTTCAATGTTGTTCTTTGTTTGGAGTAGTAGGGTAGGTTGAGTGAGTGTTGGTGTTGTAATGGTTGAAGTGGGATTTTTTACTTGTTTGGGTTAATAATCTCTTTGTATTTGAATTGCTAATTCAATTCTGTTTAATCTATATACTGGGGAAAAAAAACAAGCTTCAAGTCGGTGTAGTTGCGTGAGTATCATGGCCTCGTATTGAATTAATTCCATGTTGTTTATAAGCTGCAGCTGTTTTGACGGCACGTACCAATCGAGGCTAATGCAGCCCAGTATTTGTCGTGACAACTGCAGGCAGAACAGGCTAACCTTTAAAGCTTGGCGACAATGCTAATGCTAATTTTGACTGATGTGCTAATCCATGTTACTGCTAATATTAGCCAATGCCCGCACATCTTCATGCTCATAATGAGTTTTGGCCTAATAAATAGCTCCAACGTCCCCTTTAGCCCGACATTGACGAATTTGGATCCCCAGAAATTCATCAATTTGATCTTGCTGGCTGTGCTCGTACCGGTACTTTGCCATGGCCCGTCCAAAACAGCGACGAGCGGAGATTATCAAGCGGTTACCCCTGAAAATTGGCTGCAGCCCAGCTCCACTGCCGTCATTCAGGCCATTCCCCTAGCGGCGGGGGGAAATGCTAATAATGAGCCTGTGCCTGTACCTGTACTTTACTGGGTTAGGCAGTGGATGCCCTGTAGATAGCAGCTGGAGGGAAATGGATGCGCTGTGCTTGAAATGCATTCAATGCGCACTTACATTGATTTGATTGCCTGTGCAGGCCCCTCTGCCGGCTGCAGTCCAGTACAGGTACTCGTATATCAACCATTTATTAGCGAGAAAAAGAGGACACCTCTCTGTGCTAAGCTAAACCTCCCCCCAGTAGTCGTCCTGTAGATTCAGTCCAGGTTTCTTGTACCTGTACCTGAACCCGCACCACTACCTGTCCCTGTACCTGTACCTGTGACCTGCAGCAGCAACACCCGCCCCGAAATCCACACGTGCGCGTCGCATCGCATTTGCTTCTTCCTCGTCCCTCCTTTGCCCCAAAATCGCCAGCACAGCACAACGAGAAACGCTTAGACTTTTTTCTTTCTCGGATCGCCCTTGGCATCGCACTGCCGCCTTGACGTCTTTTTCTCTTGTCCCCGCTCTCTCTCTCTCTCTCTCTCTTCTCATTCCCTTCTTCCATCTCCATTCTCTTTTGTCGAAACTTGTCCAACTCTTGCGGGCTTCGTTCTTCTTCCTTCTTCCCACGATCCCCGTCTGTCCACGTTCCTTTTCGGTTTTCGCGCGCGTTTTCGCCCTCGCAAACCTTCTTCCGTTCTTCGACGATACGTTTTTGGGCCCTTTTGCGTTTTGTTGCAATCGGATAAATAGTGGTCGCATTCTTCTCGGCTTCTGGAGCTCGAGTGTCACGTTTTTGGTAGGTTTCTGAGCTGACACGCTGCCATTATTTGGATCCTCTCGCGCTTCTCTCCATGCGCTGTCTCCATGTCTCTCTTTCTGCTGCTCCTGTCTCTTTCTTTGTGATTTCTGCAGGAGAATGAGGTGGGGGAAATAAGATGAGGCTTGGCTGCATTGCATTGCAAACGCGTTTGCGTTGAATCTGTCTGTCTGACCCTTTTGCTAACCTCCCTGCGTCCAGATTCCGTTTCATTCGACCTGACCTTTTTTTTTTTGCGACGCTGCAAGCCCCTCCCTCCTTTTTACTTATCTTCTCCCGCGACAACAACCTCCTTTTCCTCTCCCGCCATCAAAACAATTAAAGAACCGCTCCAACAAAATCGAACCGTCAAGAAATAACAACCGATACCGCAATCATGGGTGGCCAACTTTCCAAGGTTATGAGCAAGATCTTCGGATCCAAGGAGATGCGACTGCTGATGCTGGGTCTTGATGCCGCTGGTAAAACAACAATCCTGTACAAGCTCAAGCTCGGCCAGGACGTCACCACCATCCCCACCGTTGGCTTCAACGTCGAGACCGTCACCTACAAGAACGTCAAGTTCAACGTCTGGGATGTCGGTGGCCAGGACAAGATCCGTCCTCTGTGGAGGCACTACTTCAGCGGTATGGGCTGCACAATTCACGGCGTCTTCCTTTTCCAGCTGACTGAGCGCTAATGTTCCTTTTCCAATCCAGGTACCCAAGGTCTCATCTTCGTCATTGACTCTTCCGACCGCGCCCGTATGGACGAGGCCCGACAGGAATTACATCGCATCATTAACGACCGAGAAATGAAGGACAGCCTGCTCCTAGTGTTTGCCAACAAGCAGGATCTCAAAGAAGGTGCGCCAGTCTTCTCTCTCTCTTGTTCTTCTTATGACACTTCTTTAATGCTAACGTTCACAACAGCCATGTCACCCCAAGAAGTCACCGAGGCTCTCCAGCTCTCCAAGCTCAAGGACAAGGTCTGGTATGTCGTGCCCAGCTGTGCCACAACCGGTGAAGGCCTCCTCGAGGGTCTGGCCTGGCTCTCCAACAACGTCAAGGCCCCTGCCGCCCCCGTCAAGAAATAAAATCGATGATACACCTTTGTCCTTTTGGTTTCGCGAAAAAAACTACGACGCTTAATGGAAATCTTTTCAATGATGCATACAAACAAACAACCCCCCCTTGGTCCCCGCTTACGGATCTCCCGCCCAACCCATTAATATTTTTTGTGTCGGGACTTGCACCCCAGTCCTGACGGCGCCGTCTTTTCGTCTCATCTGACGGCCTCGAACGATGGCCGATTATTTCGACTGGACGCGCTTTTACCGTCGCTGTATCTTTGTTTTTTGCCGGAGGAGGATAGAGATTGATAGGATCTGAAGACGGAGAAGAGGTATAAGGAGAAGAGGAAATCGAAGGAAGAGAGAGGTGATGGAACCGTTGCTGCTGTATACCATGTCTTGTTGCGGGAGGGACAAAACTGTCTGTGCTTTTCTAACGTGGTACTTTATTTGTGCGAGAGACTGTTTATCTCTCTCTCCTTTTTTTTTAAAATTGTCTCGTCAGCTTCGTCTTATTTTGAAGCGCATATCTTAGCATTTTTTTTTGTTCCTCTTATAACGCAAAACGCTTTTTTTAGTTAACATTGAAATACCCCGTGCTTCCTTATTTTTCTTGCATCTTCTTCCTGCGAGAGTGAAAGAGAAAGAGAGAGGGTAGCAGCACAAGATGGGGCGAAAAAAGTTGGTGGGAGAAAAGGTTGCGGGATAAGGGGGAAGTTTCTGGAGCGGATGGAAGAGGGAAGAGAAGAGAGGTGAGAAAGGGAGGGAATATCATACTATGGCTAGTCGAGCTTTTTTTTTTTTGTCATGTACACACACTTAATGTAGGAGAACTTTTTTATCCATATACTGTTTGTTGTACCCTATTTTTCGTTGGTGAGTGGTTTCTTTGGGAGCGGAGGGCATATCTGAGATGTGCATCTCGTTCGTTTAATCTTAATTTATTTCCTTGAGTCAAAGAGGTTTTATATTCTTGAGTGCATGGATTAATCCACACATGCCCTATTTAACACTGAACACAATATACCGATCTATAATAACAAAAAAAACATGCCATTCGCCTTATCAACGCCGTGGTTTGCCGTTCGTCTGTTTCATTCCTTGAGTCGTGAAATGTCCCCCGTTGCGCCGCCCCCTTACATTCATGAAACGCCATAGGAAAACCCCCATGATTCTAACCTCGTGATGCTTGCTCTATACATACTCGCTCTCGTCCCAAAGCAAGCATTCCTAGCTGGCTTGTAATTACTGTGTTTTCATGCGTGAAAATATCAACTCCCAAAAGTTAAAGAAATTGCCTTCCGAATCCAATCGAAAAGGACCTATCCAGAATGTAGAGAAAAGTTCACTCCTTCATGCGCTTGGCCGGCCGCAACAGCGTATCATCCGGAAGACCGCTGCGCTTGGTGCCCGGTAGACTGCTGGTGCGAATATCGTTATCGTCCTGGCTGACGCGGCGGTGCGGATACTCGACCTTGACGCCCTCGAAGCAGTTTGCGCTGACGCGGTCGCCCGAGCTGAAGAAGACCGACTGCAGTGCCTGCGCGGCAGTGAGGCGCTTTTCCGGGTCGTACTCGAGGAGGCCCGCGAGGAGCTTGTAGCCTTCGGCGCCGAGGGACTGGAGCGCGGGCTGGCCGTTGGGGCCCGAGGCGGCAGATCCGGCACCCGAGTTGTTGTTGATGGTGCTGTAGTACCACTTCTCGAGGCTCGACGTGGTCGCGTAGCCGCGGCTGGGAGGGTTCTGGTGGTGGCTGTGATGGTGGTGGCTATGTGTGCTGTGCTGCATCGCCGACAGCGTGTTGAGCTGGATGTACTCGGGCATGGCGGGGAGCAGCGGCCACCGTTCCTTGGTCGGCATGCCCATAATCTCGGCAATCTTGTGCATCTGGTTTCTCTGGAAAGGAACCGTCTTCTTGCTGTCCATTTTGGCTTCCTCCCCCTTGAATATCGGCCGTAGAGACAGTAATTCAGCAAAGATGCATCCCACGGCCCACATGTCGATGGCGGGAGTGTAGTGGTAGGAGCCAAGGATGAGCTCCGGTGCGCGATACCATATTGTCACGACAACCTTATCACCACTAAAGAGGGAATGTAACGGTTTGTCAAAGCGACGAGCCAGACCCAAGTCTCCAATCTTGACTTCTCCACCAGACGTGACCATGATGTTGGCGGGCTTGAGATCGCGGTGCAGGACCCAGTTGGTGTGAAGATACTGGCAGCCGTTGAGGAGCTGAAACATGATGCTTTTGACCGTGGCCGGGGGTATTGGGTGACGTGGCTGCTGGGTGTGGTGGTGGATAATCTGCAGCAGGTCGTGTTCGGCGTATTCAAACACCATGAAGATGCACTTGTCCTCTAGAATAATCTCCACGAGACGGATGACGTTGGAGTGGCGAAGCTCGCTGCAGAGGCTCATCTCACGGATGGCGCTCTGCGAGATGCCTGTGTAGCTGACTTGCTCACCCTCCTTATCCGGCTTGAACTTTTTGATAGCTACTTCGATCGGAGCCTGGCCAGAGCCAGAGGTGGGCGTGAGGCCGCTGGACGTCCGGGCGACGGCAATGCCTTCGCCATTGCTGGCTCTGCTCACGGCTTTGTAGACACGCCCGTAGGTGCCACTGCTGATGAAACCAATAATACGGTATCGCTCCGTTACACGTGCCTTGGGCTGGTAACCAGCCGACTGGTCGCGACCATCTGTATATAGGCGGTGAGCGGACGAAGACGAGGATGAAGACGATGCGAACAAGTGATGCGATGACGACGAGTGAGGATAGCCTGGCCTCAGCCTCAGAGGCATGGCTGGGGAATGGCGAGATGCTGGAAGAAATGAGGGCTACTCAGGATGTGTGGTGTGAGATTGCGGGTGAGTGAGAGAGGAGAGAAGAGAGTGAAGAATGGAGGGCTGAGACTGAGACTGAGACTGAGACTAAGCGCGCGTGGTGTGTGTGGTGATGTGTTATATGTACAAATCGCATGTGTGTGGGTAAGCGGATGAGATGGAGGTTAATGCGAGCTTAGATGGATGGCTGGGTGAAAAAGAATAGCCTTGCAAGATGAGCCAGATCGGGTATCGTGTAATATAAACCCACGCGGGTCTTGGCACGGGTCAGATTATCTGACTAGCTGGCAATGAGAGATAAATGGGTATGGATGGGGACGGGGGGCGACTTCAATACGCCCCGGGAATATCAGAGAGTGACAGTGAGAGTGGGAGTGAGATTGAAAGAGTTCAAGGGGGTCATGACATGGCAAAAAGATGTGATGTATGAATGAGTGGCTCAGCTCAGCGAGGCGGCAAAATAAAAGGAGAAGAAAACAGCCTGTGACAAAACTTGCTGCCGCTCTGGTGGACGATATCGTCGGTTGGGGTATGCACAGCAGATGATGCTGGATGCCACCAAGAGTACAGTAGCAGTAGCAGTAGCAGTAGCAGTAGCAGCACAAGATGGTGAACAGGAACAAATCAGAAGCAGACAAAGCACCTAAAAAAGGGCACGCGGTGGGTTGATCCAAGGTGGATCTTGAGTGGGTAAAAGAAGAGGGCGTTGGATAAACATTGATGGCCCAAGTGCAGATGGGGAAATCAACCGCTATGCCGGAGACAGGCTGGAGATGAAAGAGAATGGAAGAAAGAAAATGGACAAGGACAAACAGTAAACAGTCAGTTAGCACGCACCTTCAAACGCCGCCAACACGCTTCGTTTCGTCGTCTGGATGGCCCTTGCATTCATCACGCTGGCAGTCTTTGCTGTCCCGGGCCCGGATCCCGTCGACGAGTTTGTCAGATTCATGTCCTCGATGCCCTTTTGCTTTTGCTTTTGCTCTCAGCGGCTGTAACTGCGTCGAGGCCGTATCCCGGCTTCCCTTGCGAGCGAGACGCCACGGCCTGTCAGCATGGAGCAAAAGCGTCGATTCGACGACTTCCGAAGAGCTCTTGTTGGCCTGTGAGCGAGTGGAGCAACCAAGGTAGGCAAGGCATGCACGCACCCACACGATACGACTCAGGGCTCCGTTTCGTTTAGTCAACGGTTTGGTTTGCGTTGTGTCTGGACTGGCGCTGGACTTGATCTCAGATGATGCGAGCTAGACATGCGGCATCTGGAAGGGGAAATGAGGAAGGGGGAATGATACGTGGTTGATCCGTATTCGCACGTGGCCAGGCGGATTGATTGGGTAGATCGCAACGGTAGTAGTGAAGAGAATGGTGGAATAAAGGAAGCCCAGGACGAATGAGATGAGGAATTTGAGCTGATGCGATGCTGCCTTTAGCCGGCTGGTGCGGAGAAATCCGAGGAGTGGCGACAAGTCGAGAAACAAAATAGCGGATGATTGTTAGTTGTTGAAGAGATGGAGATGCTAGTCTATAGCGCAGTGAAGGATGATGTGATGATGCAGGGGAGTGAAGTGCAGAGAGCAGCGCGTGATATACAATGCAGAGGTACAAAATGGGCGTTTGTGATGAAGTCAATTGAAGTTGGTTGGTTGAACAAACAAATGGCAACATGGAAAAGTATAAACTACAGAGAATGCCGAGATGCAAAGTGTAGGTGTGGCAGATGACTAAGCCGCCGTGGTGTAGCTGGTACGGAGTACCAGACATCTAATTGTCTCAGCTTGTGTCAAGCCAAGATGATAAGAGGAATGGCTTCACTATTTAGGAATAGTAGTACCAGGAATGCCCAAAAGAGGGAGGGAGAGAGACCTGTGTATCAAGTACGCTGATAATCTCAAGCTAAACTGCCGTTGAGAGATCAATCCATTGAATATCAAGTCTCTTGTCAACACCATTCACCAATCAGAAGAGAGAGCCAAATATCAACGTCTTTTAACATGCTTCATCTAGCCGTATAAATATATAACAACATCTCGCCCAACTCACATCACACCATCCCATCTCCCTGCGCACATTCACACTCATCGCGGTCCGAGCTTCTCCAGAGCCCGCACTCCCTGCTCCTCCCACTCGGCCTTGGTCACCCACATGGCCTCGTTCTCTGCCATAATGTTGGCCAGCACGGCTCCTCCCAAGAACACCATGTGTCTTCTCCGAGGAGGGTCCTCTATGCGCACCTTGAACTTGCTCAAGCGTTCGGGGTTGCCTTGGAGCGCTCGCGTCAGCCACAGCTGCTTCAGCTCCTTCTCCAGTCGTGACGGGAGACCCGGGTACATGCTGCTGCCTCCCGACAGCACAATTGCCTTGAACAGCGACGCTCGGATGTCCACATCGGCCGACTGGATTGTGTTGAACAGGAATTCGCCCAGTCCGGGAGACTCATTGTCCACCAGGTGAGGCTGGAACAGACACTCGGGGGCCTCGAATCGCTCGCTTCCCACGCGGATGACTCGGCCGTCGGGAAGGGTGTAGTCCTCGACCAGCACGGTTGTGTCTTCGCTCAGACGCTTGTCAAGCTCCAGGTCGTATGAAACGTAGCAGAGCTTCTCCTTGATCTGGCGGACCGTCTCGAAGTCGGCAGTTCGGTTAAGCGCGTAGCCACGGCGCAGGAGCAGCTTGATCAGGTTGCGGGTGACATCTCGACCGGCGACATCCAACCGCTTGGTAAGGTGATTCAGCACGACGGATTCATAGACGGGGACAATGTGTGTGACACCATCACCAGAGTCGACGACAACGCCCGAGCTCAGACCTGCGCAGTTTCACCGTCATGTCAGTCCGCCGCACAACACAATCGGTGTCAAACGTTGGAGAGGGGAACAATGGGAGGATGTAATCATCATGTACCTTGTGCGTATAATGCCAGCACGGCCTGGATGGCAACGTAGACTCCGCCAAAGCCATATCTGTCAAACATGACCTCGCACATCTTCTCTCGGTTCTTTAGGGGATTCATGGGCGGCTCGGTCAGCAGGATCTTCTGGCCCTGCGGGTTGATCTGGAGCTTCTCGAAGAAGGTGTAGTCCCAGAGGTGCTGCATGTCCTCCCAGTTCTTGACAATTCCGTTTTCCATGGGGTAGCTGATCTGCAGCATCGTCCGGGCCGCGGCCGCGTCGTCACCGCACATGATGTCCTTGATGATGACATCGTTGTCTGTCCGCTCTTCGGAACGCAGGATGGGTCGGCCGACAATGGACGGGTACTGGTGCTCGGGGAAGTTTTGGGCGGCGTATCCGACCTTGAGGAATCCGGTTCCGCCGTCGAGAACTGTGAGATGATTGCCGCATTAGTAGAGAGTAAAAGAGAGGAGCGTGGGATTCCTCCATGTGCTTAGGAGGAGAGTAGGGGGAAGCTCGGCAGCAAGCTCCAGCCACGGCAGACGCAGCTCCAGGGCAGCTCCGGGGGCTTCAGCGGAGGCCTTCAGGGCGTTTCCACGTACCGATGGGAGGGACCATGTTGGCGATGGGATCAATTCGGGCGTTGGGCGAAGCTGAGGCTTTGGGTGAGGAGCTGGAAGCTGGAGGCTGGCACGAGTGTGGAGGCGTCGTCAGTCCGTTCGTGTCTACCGACTAAATGACAGTTGAGCCACATGGTGGGGGCTTCAGAAGGCTCTCAGAAGGTCGATTGTCGTCAGAGGCGGGCGTTGAGGGCGTCACGTGATACCCCGCAGCGCTATCAACTGCTATCGGCCACTATCAGCCATCTATTTACAGCATCACCATCCACTGAAGCTTCAACTTCACATAACATTTCCATGGATGCCTGTTGATACCATTGTCCTCTGTTCATCTTAATTCCCTCAGCTGATTCATCCACATAATCAATTCTTCACTTTTATTTTGATAACATCACTGAAATTTTTCATCTTCTTCTCTCTTTCACTCACCCCCCCAGCTACAACAACAGCAACAATGCCTTCTCCTCGACTCACCTCCAACATCAACATCCTCCTCCTCAATCCCAATTCTTCTCGCGCCATGACAAAGACCATGGAATCAGCCGCCAACTTAATAGCAACTCTTCTTCCAGTAATTCCGCCAACTCATCCACCATAGCCCACCAAGCTGACTCTGTCGAGTCCGTATCCATCAGCACATACACGGCCCCTGAGCCATCTCCGGCAAGCATCGACAATGATGAGGACATAAATGCCAGCGTTGAAGCCGTTTCCAACGATCCAGAGTTCAAACCCGAGGGCTACGACGCCGTGCTCGTTGCCTGCTTTAGTGTTCACCCCCTCGTCAAGCAGCTTGCTCACTCTCTGAGACCTACTCCCGTAATTGGAATTTTCGAAGCCAGCATTCTGACGAGTCTCTCTCTTGTTCCCCTTGTTGAAAAGGAAAAGGAGCAGCAGCAATGGGGCATCGTAACAACGGGAGCCTTCTGGGAAGCGCACCTCTCCAATGGTGTCGCCGCCTTTCTGGGTCAACCACTGTCTCAGAGCATCAGCGATCACAGATTCGCCGGTGTCTACTCTACCGGCCTCAACGCGGGTGACTTTCACATAATCTCACAGGAGCAAATCAACGTGCGCCTCAGAGAAGCCACCAAGCGGCTGCTCTCCTCGGGAAACGTCACCTGTGTCGTCATGGGCTGCGGTGGCATGGGAGGCTTGCAAGACATGATTCGCGACATCATCGTCCAGGAATACGGCCGGGACAAGGCCAAGGACGTATCCATTGTAGACGGCGTCCAGGCCGGTGTGTTACAGCTACAGCAGACGGTGCTTAGCCGGCGAGTCTTTGGCGTCAAATAGGACAGCTCGTGTACGACTTGAGCGCCGCAATGATACACACCCTATTGTTCCCACGACCTGACTTAGTATCTTCTATCCTCCCGTCCTTTCTTTTCTTTGTAAGATATTGCGGTGTGAAAGCGTTCCATCAGCTACCGACATTCTTGACGATGCTTGGCCAGCTCGTCTCTGCGTACAACCTCTAGACGCATGCATACCTGGTATGCATCTTCATCATTTACTACCTCCTATCACGTTCCTCGGCCGAATAGCAAACAACGTATATATATAACATGTACTCACAACATACCGTGTCAAACAATCGCTCCAATCATGCCCACAGACTGGCTGTGCTTCTCAAACACAACATCTTCAACTCTATTCTTACCCTTAGCACCTGGCTAGTACTTGGATGTCTCTCAAAGATCTTGGACTATCCCACCCTTTGCAAAGTACTGCCACGACGTAACTTTGCCTTGTTGTACGTGCCGTATTACCAAGCTTTCATCTGCCGCATCCCCCCTTTGTATCATCTTCACACCCTCATACAGCATCCAGCTATGCCTTGCCTCCAGTCCTCCCGGCGATATCAGATGCAACTATCCCTTGCCATTCTAGCTGCACTACCAGAAAGCGACAAGAACCCAAAGAGCCAGAGAAGGGGGCAGAGAGGTGATCTTCATGTTACCCCCTCAATCTTCATGTTACCCTTTCATGTCGTCGCATCATTGCACAGCTTCTCGTAAGGTACAGGGTTTCTTTGACACCTCGCATCCTGTTGTTGGATTCATGCTGGGCAATCCTCCCTTTATATAGACACATCCCCCCTCCTGCTCTGGCTGCCTGCCCCCTCTTTCAATCGAGACAGTGGGAAAAGGACTCACGGCAAGCGACTTGATCTTCCAAAGAAATTGCAGCAACCCCAAGGAAGTGAAACAGATGGTGCTCTTGACGGCGCATGCCGTGTGACGGGTCGTGAGTGTGTAGGTAACCATGCCCTCATGTCTTGCTTTCAGAATCATCCGTCATCCCAAGCAGTCCTGGGATATTTTCATTGGTCATCTTACGACTGTTTATGACGAAAACTCAAGAAGACGGCCGAGCGGCTAGAAACGGAACAGAAGAAACGTGAGAAGAAAATGAAATACTGTCTGTATTATGTCTAAGTACATTCCGTAAAAAAGAGTTATTTTCCCCGTTATCTGCCATTTGTATACGGCTTCTCCCTGGTGCTCTTCATGGTACCCCTAGCTATGGCCAGAAAGAAGCCCCTGAAGTGTGACAATGACCACTGCATTACATCCCTCTTCCCCTTTTCCGAGAGCAAAAATGTAAGAAACAAAAACAGAAATAGAGCAGAATAAAACTCATAACCATACCATACCATACACAGACCAACCTAATGAAGAGAAAAATGAGAAGAGAATCAGACCCCGGAGTCACACGCTCACGTCGAGTTGCCAGTCCTTCGTCCTTCCACCACGTTTTTATGTTTTCCTTTCCGATTTCATGGTAAAGCGATCCAACCCGTGTTAGAAGAGCCGAAAAAGTAAACGAGAAGTAAAAGCAAAGAGGTGAAATTTGCCGAGGCAGAATTAGTCCAACAAACACAAATAGAATCTCAAACATGACAAATGAAAGACAACAGAAAGCAAAAAAGGAACCAAATGAATACGAGACACAGCAAGAGAAGACAGTGTATCCGAGCAAAGAACGAAAGACATAAGGAAGAAATTGATTAGAGGGAGAAAAGGATCACAGAAGCGAAGTTCCGCATCTGGTGGCGCGTCTGCATATGCTGCGACCAAAACACTTGCGCGAGCCAAAACGGGCCAACGAAATCCCACCGCCAGAGACGCAATGCAACCGATCTTGACTTTTGGTGTTTCTGAGCCAAAAGATAATTGCCGAGATGGAGGGGAGGGGAAAAGAAGAAGAGATAAAAAAAGAATTAAATCTTGGCGAGGAGGATGTCTTTTTCTGCCTGCTCCCCTGAACATTGTTTGGCTCTGCTATCGAGAGACACGAGGTGGCGTTGCGCCTTGCATGGATTTGGCGAGGAGGCTTGAAGTTTTGTGTGTTTCTTGTTTTTCATAATCCTCCTTTTCGGAACTTTTTGGGTTTGAATCTGCAAGATGCCTTTGGAAAGTCGGCGTAAAAGGTCCTGGTGATGGCTTTGGAAGGGAAACCGTTCTCACAACGCAGATCTGATCAATGGGAGGACTGAGTTTAGAGAGAATTAAGAGAGAAAACAAACAGCTAAAGAAAACCACACAAAGCAAACGAAATAGTACATGGAAAACCCCCTTCATGGGGTAATGCGATAACGGGAACACAGCCCCTTTGCAAAGACGTTGTAGAAACTCGTCTGTTCGTCCACTTCTACGTCCGCATACCAGCCTTGCGGTCGTTTTCATCACCGCCCATCGAATAACCCGAGTGGCCGTGGCTGCTCGCCATGCTGTAGCCCCCAAGATTGCCGGTGTACGTGCTGGCATAGCGCCTAGTCGTGTCAATGTACTTGTACTGCATCTCAGGGGCCGTCATGCGCGGCGGCTCTTCAGACGGCGCCATGATTGCGTCGAGAGACGGGTTTGCACTCGTCGTGTACTCGCTGCGGAGGTGCGAGTTCGTTGTGGTGGGAGTGGGATACGAGGACAGGGGCGAGTTCTCGAAGCTGGTGTATGTGGTTGCTGCCTCGGAGAGAGCAGCGGGAGAGGAGCTGCCGGTGGAAGACTGAGATGTCTTGCTGTAGGCTGAGGAGATGGACTCTGCTCGATAGGGATGCTGCTGAGGAGCGCTCGTCATGGGCCGCGAAGAAGGCGTGGGCAGCAGTCTCTCGCTGGGGAGGGAGGCGATGCCATGGTAGGCAAAGCCGGTGTTTGCCTCGGGTACGGGAGCAGGCCGATGTACCATCGTTGTTGCTGCGGCAGCTGAAGGACCAGCAGGATAGCCATAAGCAGTCTCTGGTTCAATATACAAGGGCGTGCTGCCTCCAGAGGGTTTGTTTGAAGGGGGGTTAGAACCCATTCGATAGCCCACCATGTAGGCGGCATCGTGCTGCGGCGGGTACGACTGCTGATACACTGAGTAATCGATGCTGTTGTCGTCGGTGTATCCGTTGGACCATCCTGACAGGGGATAATACTTGTTGCCGTAGGCGTAGGTAGAGGCAGAGCCGTTCCTATACGGCAGGGCCTCGCCGCTGGGCATGCTCATGGGTTCAGGATATGGCGATGGCAGGGGAGTTGTTGGGATGGGGGGCACGACTGAGGATCCTCGGGCTTGAAAGTTACGAGCAACTTCGAGGCTGTAGGTGAACTGCTCGTTCTTGAGATGGGTCTCGTGAGAAGATACCTGAGAGTGGAGAGAAGAAGGTGGTTAGCCATGTGGTGAATCAGTATAGACAAGAGGCATCATCATCTTACTCGAAGGAACTGGCATGGCTCGAAGCCAGCATTCTTGCAGTTGAGGCACGGCTGGCCATTTCCACTGTCTCCCGTGCATCGAATCTTTCTTTTGCGGCATCGCATGCACTGTCGTCCACACCAAGTCAGCAAATCTTGTCTCCGTTTGTATCTCAGGGATGAGAAGCGAGGATGGGGAGAGGATCAGCTTACCGCAACGGCGATTCTCTTCCGCTGGGGGTTAGACTCTTCAGTCGACTCCCGGTCACTCATCATGCTGCCTCGAGAGTCACTGTGGTAAGAGTTGGATCTGCGGTCCGCGTACGGCGTTCCGTAGGGAGAGATGCCGCCACGAGGAGAAGAGTACCTTGTGTGGTTGGAGGAGTGGGTGCTTGAAGAACCCATGATTGGAGGATCGAAAAAAAGGAACAAGGCAGCTACCTCTGGTGGCGTATACAGGTGGTGTGTGTGCCAAGTATCGTTTGACCTCTCGAGTCAAGTGTCCACTTTAAGATCGGATGAGCAAACGGGCGAGGCTCTCGATACAATCTTGTTGGCAGAGGGACACTGCTCTGGCCGTTTGATAGTAACAGATAGAGAGAGAGAGAGAAAGGGAGAGACGGGAAACGATGGGTCTGACGTCTTGGGCTCACTTGGGCCTCAACTGTGACTCGGTGATGCTGGTTGGTACCAAGACAAAGAGGCAGAGTCCAAAGACTGTGGCTATAGTCCTGTTTTGGTGGCGAATCAGGGGGTTCCGTTTGAGGCAAGGCAACTTGTAGAAGGCAGCCGGGTGTCAATGATTCGGCAAAGTAATATGAGCGAGGCAATCTGGGGAAAGAGAAGAAGAAGAAGTAAAAGGCGAATGGGAAGAGGATGAAAGAATCTAGAACAAGAGATCCGGGACGAAGGAGCTGTAGCTCGGGAATACATGGTAGTTATACATGTTCGGTACGCGCCCGTCGTCTCCTCGATTCCCCAATTTTCCCGTTTTGCATTTTTTTATTTTTAATCATTTTTTCTCATCTTGTTTGTTTGCTTGCACCATTCCCGGCCTGGTCGTCCAATTATTTCCATCCTCTGCCTTTTCCCTGGACTGACACTCTCTTCCCACTCGGCCATCGCAGGCGCTCAACAAAACAAAAACACAGCTGCCAGAAAAAAGTCACCACGGCCGCATATGCTGCCGGTACACAGCAGTTGACAAGCTCGTCGACCTTGTCATCCCCCCCAGAATGCCCAAAGTCTCTCTTGTCAGGGCTACGCAAGGGAGTGGAGAAGCTGTGCCATGATGGCAGGGAGTTGCGGAATCAAAGGCTTGGTGCAGATCTACACATCTGTACGTGGTTCGCTTTAACCCTGTTCTTTCTTTTGCCGACAAAGCAACACACGTGGAGGAGGGACCCTCCTCATCGATCTCACCGGATTCTCGGGCCGGATACCTGTTGGGCCCCTTTGGCCCTGCCGTTCTCTATCTCAGGGAAATCTAGATTAGATTTCCCCTTGCAAACCGCATCCTGCACAACATTGATGTACAGGCTCTGGCCGTCCAACTCTTGCTCCTCATTCTATTTCGAGGAACCTTGCCTTCACTGGTCTCTCTGGAAAGGCCCTGTAAGCGGTCATGGTGATGGATCCAAGGTCAGTGCGTAGTATGCAAACCGTTTCCTTTCCGTCAGACACCTCGTCTACACACGACAACAATCTCACAGTCTATTCCAGGAAGGGCAGAGCATGGAGCACATATCGAGCCTTATAATTTCTTTCAAGGATTCAGAGAATACGAGTTCACTGCTAATGTCAACTTGTTTCCATTCAGATACCTGTTCACCAGTCTATTTTTGCTTCGACTTGTTTTACCATACAAAAAAGTCGGGCAGTGAAGTGACCTCATCATACACCGCGCAAAATAATCCAGACCAGCCAAAGATACGCGCCATCGCATTGCAAAACTGCGGGCCATCAAGGTCATCACGTATTGTTACAATAACGTAGCGGTCAGAGTAAATGAGATGCAAGTTATTCTCCTCTGTGCTACTCCGCATAGCAGCCTGCAGAAGGACCCCCAAGCAAAGTCCCCCCCAGCTCAACGTCGTACAAGGAGCCACCGACTTGTTTCCGCCCAAGGGACAAGTCACCCTACGCAGCGTACATGTAGGTACATGTACCTTGCTACCTGGTACATTGGGAGCCTCCATCCGTGTGAAACTTGAGGCGAGAAACTGGAGTTGAACCAGGCACATGACGAACAGCACACGAGGAAGACGAGACATTGTCGAGAGGCGTGGTCCCTGTACCGGGCAAACGGGAAGGATTACTACCCCCAATCTGCTCTGTCACTCCTCACAGAAGCAATGTACAAGGAGCACGCACGTGTTGCTCGGCAATTAAAAGGGATATTGCAGTGTTGGTAGGTCATGACAACGGGAAACCGTTTCTTCCAGAAGGTCGCTAGGAGGAAAGTGGGAAAGGGGGGGTGGCAGGGCCAAAGAGAGTGAGAATGGTTGAGTGAGTAAGATCTGTGAATCTTCTTTGAGAAGCATGGTCGCGAAGGGTGGTTGATCGACACGGACGAGCTGTGCTGGTGTGTCTCTGATACTCGACACGAACCCGCAGAACATCATGATCACACACAGACATACATGCATACGAGAAACGTCAACGAGTAGCAGTCGATTTACTGATTACATGTACAGTAGTGCCAATGGCCAGCCTGTCTTTGTCCTCAAGGTGCATGTCGAGTATGGCAAAGCTGCATCCTTCGACACTGGCGTTTGGCGATGCTGTGGCTGCCGTATGAGCTGGCCAGCTGCCTCTCCCTCCCCCCCTTTACTTGTAGGTTCGAATCTGTCCGGGCACACGGCAGACACCTCCCAACGTCTGTCTCGACTAAGAAGAGGCGCATGATGCCGCCTGAGCTACACCAGCCCGACCAAAGCAAGGCACGCCAACGCGCCAGCGGCTTGACGGGGGCGAGATCCCGGGCCCTGCAAGGGACAAGACGGTGAGTGAATCGAGGCGTTTCCAGAAAGGCAGCCCAGCGCGCACATGGCAGAGGGCGTGCAAGGCACTCACTTCCAACTAGAGGGAGTTGATCAAGGCTTGTAAGACGGGCAGAGACGATGATGCGTGCACACACACATGTACATGGCCAGTCTCAGATGCCGCACATAGCTGTACAAACCACAGGGATTGGCAGCGGTGAATAACACACAACACACTCGCTCCACCAAAGTTTCATCCTGCACTATGCATAAAATTCAAGTGTTTCTGATCAAACAGCCGAGAGGTATCTATTGCCGGCATCTCTCTTTCAGCTGTGTGGCGATACCTCTCCTCTCCCACACACTCCCCCCCTTTCCCCTTTCTGTTTGGATCCGATCTGGACAGAGTGACGCTTACACGGCCATCGCCGTTGGGGACCCTCGTCTCTTCAAGTTAATTAATTAAAATCTGCCTGCTAACCGGTTTCAAAACGCCTCGGAACGGCCGAGTATGTTGCGCTGCTTAGCGAATAAATCTTCAGCTTGCGTCTGATCAGAACCTGGTCAAAGCCTCAACTCACTCCCTCCACCACCCCCTTTGCCGCCAAACATTCTCCAGCATCTTTCGAGATACCCGCCCCAAAGAGAGATAAGTCCTTGTCCTCAAAAAGACGGAATTAATTCTCCTTAGGCAGCCGCCCTTTCTCCCCACTGTTGAAAGCGGGCACGGTCCTTTGCAGCGCTGTAGTCCCGTCATGTTCCTGCATTCAACCGATGGTGTTACTGAGGAGAGCTTAGCGATTGGATGTGATCGAGCAGGGTGTGCAAGGGAGTGTGTCCAATCCCTGGTACTGAAATGGCGTAGTCAGCCAATGAGCAAACAAACACTCGCAAGGCTGCAAATTCCAGTAGATGATCTGAGCGTCATCCAGGTTTAGAACAAAACATGGGCAAAGCAGGCCTTGATTCGAGAAGATCAACCATGTTCTGCGACAGGGATATCACCAACCTCGTGATGAGGCTAAAGGATTCAAAGGGCATGTTTCAGCACATGGGGGTGGTTGTTCAAAGGTGTAGGTGTGTTCAAGGAACATGTATTTTTGGCATCTTCTCTTTCTCAAGTCAGCTAGACGTTAGGTATGTTCGTACGAGGCCAAAAGAGCTAAAGGAGGGAAATCTGGGTGCTCAACAGCCTCAATGACAAGCTTCGTCTTGCTGTGACAGTCGCACAGACGCACCACGACCGGTTTCATTCCCTGGCAGCTCTATTTCGCATTGTGGTTACTGCTCCTAAAGCTATTCTTACTCTCTGTTTCGGCACAAGAGTAAGGGAAACAAGGGCCAAGTCGGCGCAACGGCGCACCATCTTGTGATTTGATTTGAAAAGAGTCAGGTATACATACGTATAACCCGTGGCACCAAGGTCAAGGTAGCAGCAATGGCTGCATGCCCATTATGCATGTCTGTTTTCTTAGCCCAATGATTTCAAGCGTCACCGGCCATTGTAAACTGGGGGTCGGGATGAAGCAGAGCCAATCAAACGGGAGGCAAACGAGGCGGTGACGGAGTTCTCGAGACTTCCTAGATGCATGTCTCGCCTTTGGACAGTTGCTTGCTTGATTGCTTGCTTGCTTGTATAAAAAGTGGCCACAGCGGCTGTTGTCGCTTACACGGCGAGCCCGGAATTCAAGGGCCATGTCGATCCAAAGCCCGGCTTTAGCTTCAGAGGGTGGCTGGTTTAGGATCTAAACAGCAAGCGACGGTGTGAGCCATATGGATGGGGGCCGTGGCTACTTCGTCGTGACACTCACCGAGACGATTTACATCGGAGATGGGAGTCGTACCAAGCGGGTCCCTTGCAGCCCGTAAAATGATGCGGAGGTAGACATGGAGTACAGAGCCCATGGCATAATCACGGGCATGCCGTTTTGTTCCATCTAACAGGTTTCGATTCGAACTCGATCCCGCCGAACTCACGGGCGTAAATCAGCGCTGAGGGAGGGATGAGGGGGGGAGCCAGTGACGAGATGGAAAACATGAACGGACTCGTATAAGCGTAACGGCGTAACGGCGGCTCGGCAAATGGCGGTAACGATAAATGAAAGAGAGCCTCTAGAAGCATCCACGGGACGAAATTGCTGTAGATTAACTTATGGGGCTCCTCACGGCTATCTGAGATATTAGCCCCCGTGAGTTTCTGCGGGGGACCTGTCATGTTTGACAGCATCTTGCGACGAGTGGATGGGATGCCGGTAGCCATTTGGGCTCTGTTTACCAACGTCACTCTCCGTGGATAGAATAGCTTGGATTTGTGAGAATTTCTAGAGACGGAGAGCGGCGAGGTTAGCAGGTTAGCAGCAGGGGCGTCGGATGCTTGAAGGGCCCTGGCATCATGTAGTCTGCCTCGGAACTGAAATGCAAAGCAGAGAGTTTCATCAGGTACCCTTTGTAAAATGACAGTGTACACCTTCTACTCTTGCAACCGGCGGTCTGAAAGATTGCTACGTGGATCCAAATCTGTTTGGAAAACTCCAAGCCTGGCGGAGGGTGCTTTGACGCGACGCTGCTGCCTTGGTTCTTGACTCGCAGCAAACGCAGGGACTGTCAGGTTTGTACTTCAAATTGCTCTCGTTTGAAGTTGACCATATCCTTCGAGTCCTAGTATTGATGTTACGAGACAAACAATAGCATAACAGTCTACCTGGCGAGGGCTAATTGACTATAGAAAATGTGCGTTTAATGATGTATCAGCATACAGAAAGAGCAAACATAGTTGGAGAGGATCTGGGGACGAACTTTGAGGTCCTTCTAGTCGATGAACCATGTCCAACCAGTTACTATTACTTTCTCATCCATAGCCAATCTGTGCCTATAATCGCACCGGTGAGTCTCGATCATAGACGCCAGTTACTGGTTCATCTCCGCATTGTTCAATAATTACGTACATTGGTAGCAGTATTAATATCCAGACCTCGCAACCAAACAAACTTTTTGAGTATGCAGTTGATTTAGGGTAGGTTATCGTAGTTGGCAAATGGCTGCACCTTTTGTTGCAAAGTTCAGGTCAGAATTGAGAGCCTGTTCGCAAGAAATGAATGCCATAACGACTGGTCGTAAAAACAGATGACTTTGTATAATAGCTGTAACGCTACCTACTGCAACATGTTGCTTATTCGCTGTGAAGCTATTCAGCTGTGATTCAAAAACACATGTACTAAGACCAACGCGGCAAATAATGCTGAGGGTTGTTGGCTGCAGCTTTTCGCGAATCAATCAGTGTTCAAAGCCATTATTACACGTGGCAAATTAGTCAGCAATCAAAGGCAGAAATGAGTCTGGTTTTGGTGCCGCTTGAAGCTCCTACAAGGCAGCATTTGCTTGTTCTTGGCTATCGCCATCACCAGCCTTGGCGTCGTGTGGGCCATCCTTTACTGCCAACCCTCAATCAAACCTTTTTTAGTTTCTCTATTACTTTGATCCTTCTTTCGCTCTTTTCAGATTCTCTAAGCGGACTATTCATTCGTTTCTTCGCAATGCCTCCATGGCGAACTTTGGCCCAGCGAGATCAGAATCGCGAACTAGACAATGCCTCCAACCAGCCTCCAGACCAGGATTCTGCTCAAACGTCTTCAGAAAACATATTTTTATTCTGGCCCAACATCATTGGTGCGTCTTTTTTCTCTATGCTACAACATATGTCCTGTTCACTACTAATCTGGCACCATGTCTAGGATATCTCCGAGTGATCTTGGCCATAGCCTCCCTGTACTATATGCCACTCCATCCACGCACCTGCTCTCTTCTCTACACTATATCATGTCTCCTCGACGCTCTTGATGGATACGCTGCGCGTATGTTGGATCAGGGAACGCAGTTTGGCGCAGTTCTGGACATGGTCACGGACCGTTGCACCACGACATGCCTGCTGGTTTTCTTGGCGGCGGCGATGCCTCGCTGGGCCATTGTTTTCCAGGGCCTGATTGTGTTGGATCTTGCAAGCCATTACATGCACATGTATGCATCTCTTGTCGTCGGCGGCGCTAGAACGAGCCACAAGGATGTCAGCAATAGCCAAAACTGGCTGATGAGGGTGTATTACACCAACAAGGTGCGAAACTGCCATGTCCAAATCTATACACTAAACTCTGACCTGTAATTCAGATTGTCTTATTTTCTCTCTGTGCTCTCAACGAGCTCTTCTTCATCGCCTGCTACCTTGTCTCCTTCTCTTCACCAATTGATCCTCTCTACTTAAATGCGGATATTGACGGAAGAGAGCATCTGCAAACAGGGACAGAAGTCGACACCTCGCTATTAACCCAGATCTTCCCAAACCCTTACAGCTCTGCAGCGCTTGAGATGGCGCGAGCGAACAAAATGGACGGATACCTTCCGGGTATCATTGCCAAGATTTGCTTTCCGTTCATGGCGCTGAAGCAAATGATTAATGTTATCCAGTTGATTCAAGCCAGCAAACGATTGGCAAGGGTGGATGTAGAGCGGAGGCGGAAAAGCAAGCAAACGTAGCAGCCCGGAACGGAGAATGATGCTTTTTACAAAAAGATTTGGCATGATGAACTACTTTAAACATATAAACATTACAGGTAAACCACAAGATTAAGTGCTAATATCCAACTGCTACCAACGGAACAGCTGGCACCATGGTCTTAAACCGTCGTAACAGCTCCTTGGGTGGCGTTCCAACCAGCGGAGCAGCTCTCTTCTTGACCTTCTCAGGGTCATCACTGTCCTTTTCATCTCCCGTTTTCGTCACTTCATCTTTCTTTACCTCAAATCCCAATCTCTTTGCCCATATTTTCACGGCATCCTCGGGTGTCTTGCGGCCAATATCCTGCCACGTCTTCTGTACTTGCTGCCAGGACTCGCTCTGTCCCTTCGGCAACCAAGCCTTGTCTGAGTAGGGAGTGTTGGGGAAGTACGAGTTGTGCTTCTTCTTGTCCCCATCGTCAAATACTTGCTTCATTCTATCTTGCACAATGTTGAACGGGTTAACCTTGTCATCGGCGAGACCGGGACAAGGCGGTTTGATTGCCAGGCCCATGACTAGAGGGATGGTTGTGTTTTCACCATTGAGCAGCTGTTTGACATGATTACCGGCGACACTTGGATCTTCGCTGCGGTTATCTATTGGAGCCATCCATGTTAGCACTCATATTCTGTACCACACAGCAGAAAGATACCTACATATTCCCCAGATGGAACTCTGCACAGGCTTTACTATAGGCTCAATCCGCCACTCCATCGCCTGCCAGTCCTTCATAATGCTGAACCGATGGTCGTCCAACGGTTTTGGCGTGGTCGACTCAACCAGGATTGTAGCCTCAGAAGTTAGCGAGTCGGTAAGCTGCATAGGCTTCCCGTAGACCTTTTGATGCTCTGCTTTGATCTTGGCAGATGCACACTTGCGGTCTTTACCATCGCGTAATTCGACGACGGATGCCTTATTGATGGCAAACTGGAATGTGACCAAGAAGGAAAAACTGCCACCGCGCACCAGCCAAGGATCATCATCTTTGGCTGTTGTTCCTGGAGGCGCCGGTTCGAGGCCAGACTCGCATGTTAGCAGGATGGCTGGATTGTCCTGCTTCTTCTTGTCGTCATTTTTGTTGTCGTCCTTCTTCATCACATCATCTGATGTGAGCATCGATGGAGGCGATGACCCAGACGACTTGAGCACAACGTTCCAGAAGCGCTCGAGAGTGACGGCCGGAGGTGGCTGTGGCGGAGCTCCAAAGTTCACGTCGAAACCAAACACCCAGAAGTCAACATGCACGACGCCTCCAAAGGGCGGACCAGACATGTCGAGTGTAGCGCTGACCTCGGCATTGATGCGAACCGTGACGATCCACAGATCCATGGTGAATCGCACTCCCACAGAGAGACGACTTTGCAGCTGGAAGTGGAAGGGCTCAAAGTTGATTAGGAAATCAACAAACGCGTCGAACCAGGCATAGAGAGCGCCGAGACTGAGTGCCGCGTGCAATCGGCCGCCTCCCATGCATACCTTTGGTGTGATGGCAAAGTAAGCCTCGCCTGTTACACTGAGGCAAGAATCCAACGACCAGCTAATTCCTAAACGCGGCGGCTTTGGATACTGCGACGGTGGACTGAATGCTTGGTGATATCCGCCCAAGGTGAGGACCCAATCTCCAGCTGCGATGTTGTCTTTGACGTCGTCTTTGAACCATGCATACATGGCCACTCCGCCGGTGAGATGGCACTGCGGCGCCAGGACAAACGAACGCGGCGACAATTGCGCCTCAAGCTTGAAGATGCCCCGGTTCACGTCAAAGGTACAGATGATGCCGAGCTCAACATGGGCAAACTTGACGGGCGACTCCAAAGCAGGGACATCGCACGTGGCGACTCCAAACAGCCCAAACTGCAAGCCAGCTCCAAACTGCACCACGATGACGATATTCGCAGCGAGCATCTGGAACGCCGTGATACGAACTCCGGCAGCGGCCCAGTACAGCCCTTCGGCGGGACGGAACCAGATGCCTCGCATCAGCCGCTTCATCGTGTCGACGGGCGTTTCCTTTGTCCCCTCTCCACGCTCGGCAACGAAGGGAAACTCGACGACTTGCTCGACAGTAGGCAGAGCAATGTCAGAGTTCATGCCGAAACCACCGACCAGACCGGCAAAGTCTGCGAATCCCACAGAAAACAACGGTCCGTTGAGCTTGCAGAAGATGAATGCAAAGGTGAATTTGTTGCCCTCTTCATCTTTCTCCTCTCCATCGTCTGTGAAGCGCATGTTTTGGCTGAATGGGGATAGACTGATGACGGAAGATGAAGATGGCTTGGAAATGTCATCCTTGCTGACGGTTGCATACACACCCATAGCTTGGAACATCCACGGCTTGAAGCCGATAATCAGTCCTCCCACGTACATGTCGACCTTGGGATCCGATGTATCGTGTATGAAACCGCCCGCAACGGTCAGTGGTGGACGGTCTAGGGAGACGATGAGGCCCTGGAGACCGAATGTAATGTCACCTAAGGATGGTGGATTCGAGAGGCTGGTTGTGCTGTTCAGGGGCACACCGATGGTGAAGCCCAGCAGTGCAATGCCGATAGGACCCATCAACAGCGTGGCATCGAGAGTGATGCCCAGAACACCATCGCCGTTCTCGTCTGATTTGTACCAGAGACCGATATTTTCAACAGAGAGCGGGCCAAGCGTCATCTTGTGCGGTGCCTTGGAACCCTTCTCGGACCCTGTCGGGTCAGGCGGCCCAACTTTCCCATCTTTCCCGTCTTTGGGTGCCATGAGCGCCCTATTCTGTCCGTCGTAAAATCTTATACTTGACTTCTTGCCGCCAGACTTCTTGTTTGGCTTGCCAAAAGCATAGTCGAGAATGACACTTGTCTTGCCGGCTGATGGGCTCTTTGCCACCACCACAAAGTGCGAGCCTGCAGAAACTACAATTTCAGTATCAGCTGCCTTTTCTTGTTTCCTTGGCTTATACAATAAGAACTCTTCTTCTGGAATTTGGGCTTTAGTCGTCAAGCACTCCTTCAGGATCTCGAACTCGGCCTGCGATATGCCAGGGACAGCCGTATCGCTCTTTTCATCCGGCTTGTAGCTCGTGTCCTGAACCCACATGAAGAACATCTGCTCAAAGGGGCTGTCGAGAGTGGTGTTGAAGACGGGCACGTCGACTGAGATCTTGCTGATGGCAGCCTTGACGAGGCGCTTAACTAGCTTTCCCTCTGACCGGAACTGTACAAACCAAAGCGAAATGCTTCCAATGTTGATGAGGAGGGCAAATACAGTCATCGTCTTGTGCTTTGCGCAGAGAACACGCAACGGCTTCTCCCCTCTCTTGCCATCCAGCTTCGCGCCTAGGATGGCTGTGGGCAGGCCGGCTATGTTTTTTGGGTCGATAAGAGCATCAAGAACCTGTTCTATGGTGCAGGCCGTACCATCTTTGCTTTCAGCCGCAAGACTACCCTCAAATAACCAATTATCAGATCCCTCATTCTCGTACGTGAGACCGAGCTTGAGAATCTCGCCGAGAGCCAGAACACCAGTGAATTTGAAGTGGGTTCCAGCACCCCCCTTGGCATAACTATACTCGAGCCCGGCGTATTCGATTTCGATCTTTCCGAGAAAGTCAATCACGTCGTTCTGGTCACCATTATGCCAAAACGATGCCAAGTGTCCGATGTTTAGATTCGAAACGTCAGCAGCTAACTTCCAGTTGCCCTTGTCATATGAAAGCATGCCGTGAAGGTTGGCAGCCTGCAGCTCCTGCAAGTCTGGGTCCTTGTCTGGATCTAATTTTCCATTCTCATATAGTTTGATGGCGACTGCAAGTCTCATGCTGAAACCTTTGTCATCGGGGCTCTTGACTCCCCAATTATACCCTGCATCTAGTTGAAGGTCTTCCAGTGCAATGGGCGGCGGCTTAGTCCTGTCTGCTGTATCCCGATTTGGTGTTGGACAGCGGATAGCACCACTAAACCAGATCTTTTCTTGTGACAGCTCAATCTCGGCACGGTAGATCTGCGTCGGAATACCAGCGGGTAGCTTGAACGGTTCGCCGCTGGGGGATGTGAGGAGGTTCTCAATGTCCAAGGTACGTAGTTGGTTATCCGGGTCCGGGTCTGTCAACGGATCCAGCTCCATGTATGGTTCGTACTCGGGCAACGCTTTTCCATACACATCATAGGGAGTTTCAGGTACAGCACACCAAAGATTGCCCTTGAGGAACACGCCGAGTGACTTGGACCATCCAAACTTGAGCAGGAACAAGATGGGCTTCTTGGCGAGGGCGGCCGCGGAAGATTTTCCGATCTTGAGACAAGCCTCGAGTGTTATATCGACCGATTCGACTCCCTCTATGTTACCCTCCTTATTGAGGTTCAGCATAAGCTGCATTCGGCGTGGGAAAATGGTGTTTCTATCGACAGCACCCCCATCTTCAGACTTTGCCTTGTCCAGTATATCCGTTATCTCAAGTGATTTGAGCTTCAAGGTTGTGCAGAGCCAGGCCACAATAGCGTCAAGAGCATCCTCACGCATGGCGTTAATCTCAAGTGCTGTTTTTGGTTTACGTATCGTCAAGGTCAATATCGCTGAAGACGTCTCCAAGGTCAGGGCCGCATCAAAGCCAAGGCCCGGTATGGAGAACTGCAGAAGAAAAGTAAGACTGCCCTCTGGTTCGATCCTATCGGCGTCACGCCCAAAGGCAAACTGTGCCTTCTTGCGAGCAACCACGGTGACACTCTCGATCGTGATGCTGGGGAGGCACTTGCCTAGCCATTTACTAAAGACAGAGTGGTTGGCTTGGAACCCAAGACGCAAGTGTGTCTGATAGTTGATGCTTGGACGGAACCAGAGGGCGTTGCGGAAGACTTTTGTTGTATTGAGAGTGAGCTCGATTGGTCCGAACAACTTTAGCACGGGATGCCCGGACAGAGTTGGATCACTGGTTACCATGCCAGCCACCTCACCAAGCATTGTCACAAGGGGCTTGTCTGTAGGCAGTGCTTCCAGCCCAAAAACCAATGTGCGGCGCTTGACTAGCATGCTTTGCAGAGCCAGTTTGTCAACTTTGACATCGGAGAACGTCAGCTCTGCACCGGCAGAAGTGCTCATGGTCAACAATCGACCTCCAAAAGGAAACGTGAGCTTGAATTCTAGTCCAGTGGAACTGTTGAGTGGCCAAACAGCTGGTGTCATTGCCAGGTTGAAGCCAGCAGGTGTCCCCGGACTGTCATAGTCCCACTGAAAGAAGAGACGGAACCAGAGGAACCACTCATCATCATCGGCAAGCAACGCTTCCTCCTTGGCATTTGGTATGGATCTCAAACTAAAGAGTCTATAGTGTAGAGTGTCAACAAAGCCAAAGTGATCATGTTCTCTTGGAAGCGGTATGACCGGCACACCGGCCGGGAATTTGGCCTTTTCGGAGATTAGCGATTCTGAAGCAATATAAACGGCTGGTGAAGCCGCAATATGAAGAGGAACATGGCGCCGCTCTACTACCAACGTCTTGGCCTCGCCATCGATATCACTCCATGAATCATCATCAGACTCGGACTCGGATGAGTCCAGAAGACCGACATCAATCCAAGACCCCTGCCTCTGGTGGTTATTTCTCTTCGTGCTCTTGGTCGCCTTTTTGGGGAATTTGGGGTTTCCCCTGGACAAGTCCCACGCACCAGGCCTGTCTTCGCCTGGATCTGCATAGAGACTGACTCTCCGCGGTTCTTCTTTGTTGGCAATGGCGAAAGCATGCAAGGTGTTTACATGTGGGAGCTTCCAAACGAAGGAGGAATCAGAAAATATGAATGGCTTTTGGTTCTGGTACAAAACCTCAACCATCCCATCAAAGCCGGAGTCGCTTGGTGCTGAGATGATGTTAATAGCCACAACCTTCTGCACGCCGAGTCGAGGGATGTTATTTGGGTAACGAAACCCCCAAAAATCTGTAGTCCAGACAATGTTGCTGACCCATGTAGGTTCTGGGCCATAGGGGAGCGAAGTGAGGTTCGCCATCATGCTATAGGTCATATCGCAGATTTTCTGGCGTTGTACATTCTCGTCTGGCTCTTTTTTGAACAAAACTTTGTACTTGTTAACCCAGTCTGCAAACTCCTCCAATGGTGATAGGGGGATTGCCATAAGCCCTTTCTCGTTACGTTCCTCGATGTACTGCTCCTGATATGCGTCCAACCACGGCCGTAGAGTTCCATTCGGGTCGTACATCTCGCCGATACTCCATTTATGCGGATCATACATACCATACTCGTTCTTGAGGAGATATGAAGGCAGCTGGCAAGGCAAAAATGGTCGCCAGCGAGGGGCTTTATTTTCTGATGCATCAATGGCCTTTTGGAATCGAAACCATGACGCGAGAATCCAAATAATCTCCCACCCTGCACGATAAAGTCAGAAATCCATCTGGAACTCGATGATTCATGAGGACTGAGAAGCCAAAAGGGGCCAGACTTACTGGGGTGGCCGTATTGTAAGCCCGCAGAGACGACAACGTTGCGAGGGCTAAAGTCCACTATCATCTGAGGGGGGTTGGACGATCGTGAACCGTGGTGGCTCAACTTCATCGATGTCACTTGACGGTCATGGACACCCCCATCAGGCGTTTTGTATTTCGTCCAATCCGCTATATTCTTCTCCAGGCTGTCATGTGCATCTCCCGCAAAGTAATGGGAGATGTGCTTATCGCCCCAAATAACCAAGAGCACAATACTCGACTTGTTCTGCGGCGTGTGTAGCGCATTGGCGCCGTTATACAGGGTTCGTTCGGACACTGCCACGCAGTAAAGGCCTGGATACTTGGCATATTGTTGCGAACCGGGTTGCCTTGGGGGATTTTGTGCCAACAGCCCGTCCAGCGTGCCCATCTGTGGCCATTTCTGTTCCCAACCGTTGTCGTCGTCCCAGCTCATGAAGAAATTGCGTCCCAACAGTGCCTTGTAATCCCATCTCGCTCTAAGGGTACCGATCGCTTGTCTGGTTTGACCATTGTTGTCTTGGACTTGGATGGCAAGATTGTTTTCATTGTCAATTGCCATGTTATCCTTGTTTATCTTCCAAGGTGCATAAAACCACGACTTGGGCTTCCAGGTGTCCTCATCGTAAAATACTCGGTTGAGTATCAACGGGTTATTGTTACCAAGGTTTTGGTTGGCAGCGTCTCTAGCCAGCTTAAAGAGATATGCAATGACACCCTCATAGTGATCTCCGTCCCAATGGGTGATGACGAACCCGTCAAAGTACAACCAACGGTAAGCTCCTTGATTAGGGTTGTCTTGAAGCTTCGGTCGTTGGCAGACATAATTAAGTTCGATCTGTTGAATTGTGTTCTCAAGCGCTGCTTGGACCGCATTGCCCGGGGCGCGGCCGCCATCAATCATCCATGCTTGCTCAACGAGCCGTCTTCCGTCTCCAAAAACTGGCTCTGAGGTGAGCAGATGAATTGCTGCATCGCCGGCACCGATGTTGATGTGAAACGACTCCACTCGGTAATGGGCCATCTGAATGTCGTTTGGGAGGAGCTTGTGGTGTGCTGAGAAGAACTGGCACCATTGAGCATCTTTGAGAGCTCTCTCTAAATGATTGATATCTAGAGCCTACACACTTGATAGAATCGAACAACCCTTTTCATCCGTGCCCAGAGATCGTTATTTGCACTCCTCTCCGCCTCCCACCTCCTAGACACCACCTCCATTGTCCAGTTTCCCACAAACCCCTGCCATGTACCATGGAGTACCGATCCTGACGGGGGTTAGCTGGGTGGAGAGAAGCAGAGCTGAAATCAGCAACTATTGAGCAGGGGCTCATCCCAGCTGGAGCTAGTGATTCTCCTAGCCTCTTCTCAGGCTGGTAGATTGGACATGGACAACTTGTCAGCACACAATTTTAACACTTGCCACGCGGCATGATGGCAACGAATGGAATGTGGAGGTATTCCCTAACAATAGATCTCTTTTGGGGAAGACAAACTCATGGAAGTCCTGTGAAGACTAAGATTGAATAGCGGCAGAGCGGCTCAAAATGAAGACTGAGGGGGAACAGAATTACATGCGAATATCATGGTCTCCTGAACTACACTGCCTTTATCGTTTGTGCAAGCATGAGTCAGATCAGATGGGAATCAGAGATGGACAATGACATCGCATCTAACAATCACTAGAAAAGTATCTCTTTGCGTGTACAGATACTAAGAACATACATCATAATTTCGCTCGAATCCGAATCTTGAGCTTGTCTGTTATTACTGTTCCAGCAGGCAGCTCAAGTTCAACCTCAACCTCAGCCTCCATCCCAGCTACTCGACCAACAGCCTCGCCGCTGAAGCTTGGCCTACGACTGTCAAGTCACTTTTCCTCGTTGCTGTCTGCAGCCCAGTTGTCACGGATGGCGCTGACAGTGTCACTCTCCTCCATAAGAGTGTAGATCCAGTTGCACTGCTGCTCGTGGTCTACAACAACGCTCATCTGTGCTGTAGCCTGGACAGCCTGCGGTCCCTTGCCGGCCTCGATGGGGCCCTTCCAGTCGGGAGCGTACTTTTTGTCTTCGATATCCGCGTATCTGCGTTGCAAGATGTTGTTGCCGCCATGTTTGTAGAGATAGTAGACAAAGGCCCGTCCAAGCACGTTGGCATCAGGCTTGAAGCTGGGCACCTTGCTGGGGTCGATGCTCTTGGATGGGACGAATGCGCAGGCAATTGGAGTGTACGGCATGAACGTTTTCTCGTCATCGTCAATATCGGAGTCTAATAGTTCAACGTAGTGAGCACAGTGTTATTCGATGGAGCATGATACTTGAAAACTCACCTTTTCCCTTGTTTGCGTTAAAGATGGTAAGACGGTTGTTGTCAGACTGGAAGACAACCCATTGGGATTTGCCATCATAGAAAGCTCCCAGCCACGTCTTCTCCAACACATGCTCGACTGAGAGATTGGTAATGTTGGCCGTAGCTCCGGATACTTCGCTTCTCTTGATGATGACGTTCTTTCCATCGGCCGATTTTCTACATTCGGTCAGCACTGCAAATCTTGACACCGGGTTAACTCGCTAGAGATACGTACGACTGGTAGTATATCCAGAGGTGTTCGTTGTCGGTGCAGCCAGCGATGAATCCGTTCGGCACCACGATCCTGCCTCCTTCTTCATCCTTGGCAACATGCTGATGGACCGGATGGAAAAGCGAGAGCACAGCGATGGGCTCTGGCTGTGTTTCCCCCGTCTTTGGGGGTGTGTGCATAGACACGCCATAGACGAACGCGGCGTCATCGTAGTTGATTGTCACCAACGATGATGGGTTCTTGACCTTTTGTGAGAGAGGGCCGCCGCTCATTCCATCGTGACGGCGAGGAGTCTTCTCTGCGGTTCGGAGTTTTCGTTGCTCGAATGAGACGGTGTTATACTTGGAGGTTGCAGAAAAGATGAGGACACGCTTGTCGCCAACTGAGCTAGGTCTGTCGGCAGTGACGGGGTTGATGACAGCAGAAACAGCGCTCATCGTGACGGTTGAGATAGTGCAGAATCAAAGGCAATGATGAATTGAAAAGATTAATTAAAGTCGAATTGTGTCAACAGCCAAGATCAAATCCGTTGTGTAAAGTAGAGGAAGGACCACTGCTTTTGATCGAGGAAAGTTATAGCATCATCTACAAGCCCACGCATCAACTCAACCGAGCTGAACAGACGGCATTAAACATCCATGTGTCGATAATGTCGCTCAGCTCATCAATTGAGCGCTAACCCTTCCTTTCTGAGGATGGCAAGATATTACAGAGTGCCTGACAATGACAGATGACTCCAGCCTTTTCATCCATGTGATAGTCCACCTCTTCGCAGCCGCCCACTTCAGTACAGACTATTGGCTTGGTGAATCGCCTGAGTGCTGAAGTTCCCAGTTAAGCTAGGCAGATTTTGTGATTGTGTGTCTCGCGCTGAACGGATACTTCCACATGGTTAAGCTTGAAGTCTGGCGCGAGACAAGCCGGGATTGACAAACTAGGCTCTTGACGAGGCATTCTTGCCCCCTCACTGGCAATGGCCAATGGTCAATTGACAATGAAAAAGGTAACATGATGGGGTCATTATGGTCTTGCAGGTGAAAAGAGGCTGGCTGTAAATGTTGAAGTTTGCATACCAGTCACTATCACAGCGTAAACGACAAAACTACAAACACGGGTGGCTCAATAGTGCATTATTGGACCTAGTCTAGCGCCATGATCATGTCAATAGCGTATCATTGAACCTGGTTTAGCCGCGATCATGTCGGGAAATAGCGCTGATGCAATGTATCTATCGGATGGAATTGTCCGGTCCAATCCTCGACGCCTGGCTGATTGCCACACGCCATTCGTCAATCAAGGGAGCATCGTGTCTCGGAACTCAGCAACAGCTGATGAACTCAGCCAGGCAACGGAGTTTCCCGGCAGTTATCGCGAGGGTGTTTCACTCTAAGCTGAATAACCAGATCGAGGCTGGAGCTGAGGTCTGGACTTATACCCTTGATCAAAAGCATCAATAGTCTTAACTAATAGCGTCTCTCTATTATTGGCGTTTGACGGCTAGCCCCGGCTCCGATTCCCCGTACACCACGCGGCCCGGTAACGGTAACGGGCCGCAGTTAACACGACAGTGATTAGAGTCAGAGACAAGACTACATGTGTCCAACCGCTGTTGTTTACGCCTCCCACGCAGTTGTGAGGAATATGAGTAGTTATTGGCTCGCGTAATCTCAAGAGGCTGTCAATATTTGCCATCGGCCAATCCTATGGTCAGGTATTTTGATACATCGTCCGCACTATACAGGAGACTACTCGTCAGCAGCAAACATCTGCCATCTCGTAGACTAATTATTCTCCTCTAATCCAGCCTTCTACTTCTCATTAACGCCCGCAGCCATCTGCAGGTACCCCTCGATGGCCGTATATGGCCCCCGCTCTAGCTTTGACTCTTCACCCAACACCTCAACAGCCAACGGCATGAACTTTTCCCGTGGCTTCTCTTCCTCCTCGTCACCCGTAATACTCTTTCCATGCTCTTCATCAACATCGTAAGGCTGGAGCCAACTCCACATCCCCAACGCGCCACCTGGCAGCCCCACGGATTGCTTCTCCTCCCCCTCCACGCCTTCAACCACCTTAGGTGGCAAATCCCCCTGCTTCAGCTGCCTCGCCTCCACAAACCCTGGAACGTCGCCCGTGATTAGCACAGGCCCGGCGTGGAAAAAGGCGGATAGCTTGTCCAGGGCTCCCTGCCATGTCCACGTCGGTAGGGAAAACTCCTTGACGGGCAAGATACCAGTGTAGGCATGCACAGGGAGGAAAGGGTCGAGCAGGGCGCCGAAAACGGCAAGCTTTTCGTTTGCATCCGCAGCGTATGATGCTGGCGTGCGGTCGTTCTTGTCCGGGTCGAGATAGTATGGCTTCAGGAGAGGATAGTTATCCTTCTTGATGGTAATTATCTTGGTGACTGTTGGGTTTGGCTGCTCATCTTCGTAAGAAGATGCCGGTGGAGAGATCTTTGCCAATTCTTCGGTGGCTATATCATGAACACCGGGTGGGAAGTGTGTGTAGAATGTCGATACGTCAAGAGCATTGCCTTCTTTTAGCTCGGACTCGGGAAGGGGAGGAAAGTATCCTACCAACCCATCAAACCCGCGCTCCCGGTCGCCCAGCTTGACGCGGAATTTATAATCGAGGAGTGTCTTCTTGAGTTTGTTGTCCTGCGACAGATGACTTTCCCACGGCGAACCGGCAAGTTCCAAGGAGACTCCAAAGTACGTGAGGGCCAGGGGTCGGCCGAGCAAGGCGCTTCGAAATTCGGCATACGCGCTTGGTGCGGGTGCTATTGATGTTGTAGCAGCATTGATGGTGGCAATGAACCTGCGGAGATATGGGTAATTCTCTCCCAAGACCTTGACCAGTCGCGCGAGCTGTTCGGCTGCAGCACCGCCGTCTTCCTTGCCGCCGCGCCTGGACGGATCGTCAGGTTTCTCGAATGGCAGCCACTCTGGCGACAAGAGTGCTCCAGTAGGACCAGCGCAACGAACCTCTCGATAGAAAGCACCCGAGGGGAGGAAGAACTGCACTCCAAAGTTTGCATAGTTGACCACAACCCAGCCCCAGATGGGCTGGTCCCAGTCGTGAGTAGCCCGCCAGAAAGGCGGCTTTGGGTCATCCTCGTGCAGAGGGGGCTCTGATGGAATTGTGAAAACCGCATTGAGACGTGCTGGCTGGTTGATCTGCGGCGGCACTTGGATATACTCGCACTTTGTCTCGTTCTCTTTCTTCACCTTGCCAACGACGTTGGGAGACTCTGGGTTCGAGCTTTTGGCCTGTGGCGCGTACCAGTCGCTGATGCAGGGATACAGCTTCGGAGTCAGCTCCTCAGTCGTAGGCTTAGGGTCGATTGCATGGATGGCCTGGCCAAACTTGTCAATGATGTTGAGTTTGGTGATGCGGAACTGGCCATGGGTTACGGGCTTGAAAACGGCTGGCCCATCCGTGTCGGGTTTACTTTTGCTGCGTCCATATGGCGTGAGATCTGTCTCGATGCCCATGTTTTCGAGGACCTGCTCAGACAATCCGGCTTCTTTGCGAGCCGCCTCGCTCATGAATTTCACTGCGCCAGTCACAGGGTTGCGAATCGACGGCTTGACATGATTCCCTTGCTCGACGGTGAGCATGTGGCTGTTAAACCCAGACAGAGGTGCAGACAAAAAGTCGAATTTCCTCAGGCTCTTGGCGAGTTCCTCGCGGTCTTCAAACGGTAGCAACTTTTCTAGCTTCTCCGCTGCCGTATCGGAAAAGAGTTGTAGGATTTTGGCCTCAAGCGAGAAGCTGGGTTGTGGGAGGACGAGAGCTTGGCCTGAAAACCGCCGGTTGTCGACTTCTTTCTTAGTCTTGTCGCCGTATTTGTCCTCCAATGTCATGTCTGGCTTGATAGCATAGTGCAACTTGGCGCCTTCGCTGTGCCACCATTTCGACTCGGCAAGCTCCCAATCGTCATGGTCGATGTGAGTGTATTCCACCTCCCATTCAAGAAACAAAGGGAACCAAGGTTGCGTATTATTCCAAGAGTCACGCCAAACAGGCTTCCCCTTATGATCCAGGCCTTGGCGGTCATGAAAAGTTGGCATCTGGGGACTTATTTTTTGTCTCTCCGGTTTCTTGGGATCATCATCCGATACTCCGCCCATAAATCCATGAGTCCTCAAGAAGCTTGGTGTCTTTGGTGTACCGTCATCCTCGTCTCTTCTCCTTGTTCGTAATACAACAAATTCACGAAGCAGGGCTTGGGCTGATGCTCTTAGAGGTTCAGGCATCTTCTTGGTAACAAAGTCTTTAAAGAGACTTGCCCAGCCATCCTCCTCCTCGCCAGGGACAGCAGATTTTGTTTCTTCGAGCAATTGACCGTCGAGTCTGATCAGGAGTGTGTGCAGGTAGTCCGGTTCCCAGCCAGATCGCACACCACCAACGAGCAATGTCGGGTCGCGCTGCTGATGAAAGGGCGGATGCACGCCTGGCTCAAATTCTGTTGCTTCATCCCCTTTCTTTCCGTCAGTCAAGACTGAGATTAGATCCTGCTTGCTGATACCCAGCAATTTCTCCAAGGCGTCAATGCTGTCCAAAATTGGCTTCAACGCATCTTTCACTTCTAATTGCTTCTTGGCCAGCGTCACAGCCTGCCACCACTCCGCAAAGACGGCCCAGCGCTGTCTCTTGAGCTTCCTGTCCGCTGCATCTCGGAAGCGGCACAAGTCGTTCAGCTTAATCAAGTCTACCCTCTTGTCTTCAGGAATAACCGGCTTCCCGCCACTTTCGCCTCCAGAAACATGATACTGTTGTCCACCATCCAGCCTTGTATAGTTCCAGTTATACATCATGTCTGCCCCCTGCGCGTGCGCTTCAACGCCATCATCCCTGCTCAAGAGCACTGTCTCGAGGCGTTTCAGTGCCGACTCAATCTTTTTGACATCATCATTGGGATTGCTCGTATCTGCCTCATGTGCGCCCGCGTACGCCATCAACGCGTCCATTGGCGTCGTTCCTATCGCCACAGGGAGCTTCTGACTCAACATCTCAGCATATTTATCCGCGAGGATAATCTCTGGTGCCCTGTGGAGATCCCAAGAAACATCATACACTGCGCCGTGGCAAAGACTCCGTGTGCCTTGTTCCCTTCGAGGAAGACATTCGTCAAGCCAATCGACGATTTCCTGGGGGATAATGTCGTCAAAGTCAAGCGTTCGGGGGTGAAAACCTTTGAAGTCCATATCCAGCCTCTTCAGGAGCTGCGCGCGAGTTTCAGACTTTTCTTTGAGCCAGACAATGTCCTTTTTTGGTTTGGAGTGCCATCCGAGGACAGAGTAGCTAACTGATGGAACACGGGAGGCGTACAATGGCTTGGTTTTGTTGTCTCCGATATCAACACGGTCATACTCAAAGTTATCGACGATCGAGAAAACATTGGAATTATGCAGCTGGTAATCTGGAAAGAGCTCATTGGACGAAGATAGGAGCTGTAGGTTGACGCGTGACTTGCTGGTATCTGTGGTTCCGTCTTCAGGCTGGGTTTCCTTCCACTCTGATGCTTTTCTTTTGTCACCTATGAAGATTTCGGCTTGTTTCTCCAAGACATCTGAATCTCCGTTTACCACAGAGTTGGATGCGCTGACGAAAGGTGACACGTCAACTTGAAGATCAACTGTGCCATCAAGAACATTCCAGGGTTTCTCGAGTGTACCGTCGTCGGGTTTTCGTTCTCCGTCGAGGGTTCGGCAGCGGTCACTTTCGACAACCCACGCAGAGACGCTTTTCAGCTTGTCCTTTGCTTCACTAGGTTTGACGGCGTCAAGATCATGTATGTGACGAACGACTAGCCATCGCGTAGGGACCTCGGGGAAGATGGGAAGCCCATTTCTGCCGTTTTCTGCATCACTCGTTGCAGCGCTACCACTCCGGTATATGCGAGGGAGCGTCCAGTGGAGATAGATGCCCTGTCGGTTTTCACGCCGGGAGCGAGACCCGAGATCTGTAATGCGCGAGTTGAAATCGGCCGGGCAGGCGTTGTGTAAGTCGGTATGGTACAGAATGTCTGACTGGAGATAGGACTTTTTCAGACGCAGAAACGAGTAATTGGGCTGTGAGATGGGTGCAATTTTGGCTTTTCGTGCTCTCAGTTCATCGTCATTATAGCCGCCATCACAGACTTTGTCATTGAGGACGAATGCATCAAGCTTGATGGGGATGAGCACGTTTTGATCCGCGTTGGGTAACATCTTGGCAAGTTTGTGAATGCTTGCTGCTGTTCCTTCAAGGAAAATATGAAGAATAACCACCACTCGGTTTCTTTTACTCGCCAAACTGAAGGCACGTCGTTCATGTGAAGATGTGGGTAGGCATAAGACAGCCTTGATAGGAGAATAATCTAGGGTCCAATTCCACAGTAGTAGATGGTCCAAGCTAGGAAATTGAATCCCTGTTCCAGGACCTCTACAGCTATCAATAGCGTGGTTCTTCCCGCTCAGCTGGGCATTTGTCTTAAAATCCAGCCGTTTCCATCGCACCCCCCTGCGGGTATTCGCACTATTGATTCGCTAGTACAAAGCAGTGGCGATGTAGTGATCCCATGCTACGAGTCCACACAGATCGGTACTTCTCTCTACCTTTTTCTTATTTGCCTGTGATGGAGGCATCTTGGCAAGCGGGTGGGTCAGTTAGAGGAGGGCGTGGGCTATCGAACTCTTTGGTGTGTCTTCACTGCCCTGTAAGACCCCTCCATGGCTGTTGAGCTTTTCACGAATGGCTTCCAGCTCTGCCTCCCAAGTGATATCTCGGTGCTATTGTTTCTTTCTTTTCTTACCACGGATGCGGTAGAGCCAAGATCAAATCTTCTGGAACCCGCGAAATGTCTCTCAAAGGGCAATATCGTCACTTGACTCTCCGTCATGAGCAACGCATTCTATGCGACGAAGTCCCCAAGCTTCAACCCGGAGAAGCCCAATTCCATTCCTTCTATCTCCCTTCCTTAACCGCGGGTCTGCACGATCTTACCATCTCGCAGACTGTCACGCCAGACAAAGATGATCCTAAACACGGCAAGGAGCCTCCGGCCCGAGCGATTGACGTCAAGCGGCAGTTTGACGTCCTTGCTCCGGAATGGTCCATCAGCAGTAGCGACGGCGATGGTGGTGGCAGTAGTGACGACCAGACGTCCACAGTCATGTCCGTCTTCCCAGCACCAGGACAAACGGCACAGTTCCGGACGCTGCCGCACATGGTGTTCCGTGACCCTCACCTCCCATGGGCACGGCGTGTATCTGAGCAGAGCCTCCCAGACAAAGAAAAGAACACGATTCCTTGGTTTGCTCTCATAGCTTTTACAGCAGAGGAACTCGAATTAACGAATAACGAAAGAGACACAATCTTCCCGCCAGGAGTGGGAGCAACGCCCAATGATAACCTTGGCTGGGACATCAGGGCCGGTGAAATCGAGAGCATAAAAAGCAATGACAAGCTACTAAACACGATCCGGAAACCCGCAGATCGTGATAAGCAGATCAAAACCAGTGTTGTGGCTGTTCCTGGACCGCTGTTCAAGAAACTCTTCACCAATTCCGAGGACCCAAATCCAACGCAGTGCGACGTTGCCAAGTTCCGATTTCTATCCCATGTCCGCACAGTCGCTACCGAAGGCACGATGTCGGCCATCGAGGGGGAGTCGGGGACATTCAGTATTGTCATCTCGCATCGGATTGGCCCTGTCGATGTAGACTCGGCCACGCCGGTCATGGTGCACTTGGTTTCTCTCCAGGACATTGACGGACTGAAGTTGTCAGAAGTCAAAGACAAAGTTCTCATGACTAGCTTGTACAGCTGGACTTACACGGCTCTGCCACCTGGTTCCTTTGATGTGCGGAGTGCGCTTCAAAATGTCGGCACTGGTGGAAAGGGGCTTAAGGTCTTGCGAACCGACAACACCAGCACGCCCACGGCTGACAAGTCAGGGCCAGAGGCAGGCAAGGAAAACATTAGACTATCCATGGAAGAGCTGGTAACGAAACGACAAAACGATGGATACACCCTCGTCCGACACCGCACCGTCACGGGCGAGCAAACAGCGGCCATGTATCGGGGGCCACTCTCTCCCACGAGAGTTGCTCATCCATTGAACGCCAATGTTTCTTTCCAATCGAACTTCGGTACAGACCTCCAGATTCTCGATCCCAACCTTGGACTCATGGACATTTCGTATGCGACTGCCTGGCAGCTTGGCAAAACGCTGGCCATGAGTGACCAGTCCTTTACGGCCTCATTGGCTCGTCTTCGAACCGTGATCCACCGAGACGCGCTCGCCAGGGCCAAGGAAGACATTTACAAGCGGCTAGGAAGTGCAGATTCACAGACCATCGACACGGTGGCATATCACAGCCGTTCCCGCGTCGTGTCCGACATTGGCTCGACAGTTGCTTCCCTCAACGATATCAACACTGCTTTGCATGCCTCGGAAATGCCAACCGTAGACACGAACCGGTGGAAGCGGCGCGAACCAGTTTCCGAAGTCAACCTATCCCTCCGTTCAAACCACATCTTCAATCAGATTTATTCCCAGGCCCTGTATGTTTCAACCGGCTTGTCGACTTCGGCTGATGGTGGGCTGTACTGCTATCACACCGTCCCTACAAATACCGACTACGCAGTAGTGCAAGAGTGGGTGCTTGACAAGCTTCACCTCGCCGGCATCCCCGCTCACCACTTCATCCCGGACCCGTCATATCTCCCGCCGGAGACGATTCGATTCTTTCACGTCGATGCCAATTGGACGGACGCCATGGTTGACGGGGCATTGAGCCTTGCCAACCACGTCACAGACGATCCTGCAGAAGACTTTTGCCGCAGCGCACTGAAAGCTCGGCTCAACGAGTACCTCGCGACTCCTCTCAAGGGTATCGGATACTGCCAGCAGATGCCTACATACGGCTTCTTGATGAAGAGCCAGCTGCTAGTCCAGTTCCCTGATATTGCAGTTAGTGCCGAGTTTGAGGAGCAGTTCCACACGCGGGAGGACTGGGATAAAGCCAAACCTGCCGCTCCGATTCTGGTACAGCGAAAGTTAGCTTCAGATGCCATGCTGGTGCTGTTTGATCGTGAGCCGCCTGGGTTGGTGAGTCTGAAATTCACTCTGCCGGCGCACCAACAGACGTTTGTGGTAGCAGCAGGCCTGCATAAAGAAGACAGGGCACAGGGTCGCATGCAGGATGAGATTGAAATTGAACATCAAAAGATATTTGCGTCTGAAAATCCAGAGACAGATCCTATCAAGCGGGGTGGATGGCTGGGTGGTGGCTCAAAGACTTATCCGATGGGAGAAATCTTTGACTGGCAGTCGAGGACGATCCGCGTCGTCGAGTATGCGAAGAAGATACACGAAGTTCTCAGCAAGGAAATGTTTCGAGACCCGAAGGAGGATGGAAAGCATGGACCCTTAGACCAGTATACCGAACCGAAACCGACGGCAGCTGTGTTTGCTCTCCAGCTCAACGAGCCCATCTACACACTCGTCATTGAGCCCGCACCAAGGGATTCCAACACAGTGGCAGGGGCAAAGACAAGGAAAGACAACCTGTCCATTTCAGCAGACTGGGAGCACCTTTCGTTGCCTCTTCTCAGACCTGAGCAACGCACTTCATCCTTTCGCTTCCACCCGCCCCCTTTTCCAGCACACAAATACACTCCCTCGGCGCTGCCTTCACCACCACCCAAGCCTTTATACCAGCCGACCAATCTACTTCAGTACGTTCCAACGGAATCCATTACTCTCCCTCCAGCACCGCCGATGCCGGCCAACCCCGATGTGGTTGTCGCGAATCCCAGCTTCGACCTAAAGGTCTCGCCCATCGAATACGACAGCTTCGTCCCTACAAACCGCACCGTCCCATTCGACCTCATTTTCTCCATCCTCGTTCCTCCTGCGTCCCAGTCCACGTTCACTTACCGTCTTACCAAGCTCACCGTACGCCTCACCCTCGGGGACCTCAAAGATGCGGGCCTTCCCAGCCCCGACGACGACAAGTCCTACCGCCCCTTGATCGTGCGGAAGCCCAAAAACTCTGAGCCCCCGGCCCCGACCATGCTATCCAACTTGCGCTTCAATGTCCTGCGGAGCTATGACGGGGACGTGATGATCCTGGAGGTGGTCTCTCGAACGTTGTGGGGTGTGGACATGTATACGCTCAAGGAGGCGAGTTTCGTGTTGCCGATGGTGGAGGTGATACCCTGGGAAGTGCCGTTCGGGAAGGATAAAGATGGCGCGGAGAGGTATTGGCGGACGTGGGTACAGATGAAGAGTGAGTTCTTAATGGGCAATGATCCGTTGGAGTGGGAACATGGCAGAGAGGTTTTGTTGAAGCGGGAGGTCAAAGCGACTCCTTGAGGGGGTTCCTCTGGTGTAGGCAATGTCAATGTAGTTTGCGAGTGAGCTTTTCGAACCCTCTTTTCACTGTTTTCAAATTGTTGACGTTGTGTTCATATCAATGAATGGCTGATGAATCTTGAACGTATGTCTTTTTGGCTGGCTCGCATGGAAATATTCGTTGTACAGCCGTGATAAATAACGTAGAATGAAAGTGAACATAGAAAAAGTTCCGATATGTAACATAGAGCTCGCCTGTTCTTTGACAATCCTCTGCCGAAAGGTCATCGGTGTCCAAGTGTAAGATTGTCCAGCCACAATCGCAGTGTTTCCAGTGTAAAATTGTCGTCGTTTTCACGGTTTGGTCAGTTGATTCAAGCCAACGAGCAATTGGCAAGAGTTGAGATATGATAGGTGAAAACGCCTCAGTCACCAACCAATTCGCCAGTGACACTTGGAAACAGGCTCGTGTAATTATTTTATACATTATTCAATCATGTCGTTAATGCGCCCCCAATATGTCATCACCTGTCTCTGCGCCTGTAGTCTCCATCTCTATCCCTCCTGTCGTGACGGTAGCCATCCCTTGACCTAAACTGTCTATCACGGTCATCGTCCCTGTTTCCTCGACGAGGGCTCCTACTTCGATTTCGGTTCTGGCGCCCATTGTCGCGATCTAAAGGTCGCTTATCAGGGCGGTCATCGTTTCTACGGTCATATCGACCATCATTCCTTCGGTCAGACCTGTCGTCATTCCTTCGGTCGGGTCCGTCATCGTTTCTCCGGCCGTTGGGGCCTCGATCATGTCTCCCCTTCATCTCCTCTTTGCTGTAGACCATGTTGTAATTCTTCCCAGAGCTCCTCTCGTCCTCTTCTCGGTACTGCCGTCGCTTTTCGAGCTCTTGCACGCCGCCCCATCCACCTCGCACCCTTGCCCTGCGTTTGTTATTCGTGTCTTGCCTCCACACGTCGCTGAGCTTGCTGACACTCTGTGAAAAGTCGACATGGATTCGCCGGTCGTCGATGAGGACATCTTGCATTTTGGTATATGCCACTTCGCACGATGCCTTGTCTTCGTATTCGATAAAGGCGTACTGTAAGCTGTCGCCCGTCTTTTGGTCTCGAATCACCTCGCAGCTCAGAATCTTGCCAAATCGGCCAAAGATGAGCTCCAGGTCTTCGTCTTGCGTGACAGGGTTCAGTTTGCAGACGAACAAGACGTTTTCCGGTGGCTTCACCTCGGCAAAGGGGAGGTCGCCCATAAGCTCGAGTGTCAAAGCCTGTGCCCTAGCATCTCTCTCCCGCCTTCTCTTTTCCAGCTCTTCCTCGTCTACATCATCGTTCTCGTGAAGTTCTTCTTCGTTGGCGATTCGTACCGTCCGTAGTTGTTCGTCTGAAGGTGGAGGGCTAGAGCTGGGTTCTCTCAGGCCCGGAGGATCAGGGTAAGGATCATCTAGGATGACTGTGTGTTTGATTCGGATATCGACAAACGGGTATCCCTTGTCGTCGACCATGGCCTCGTTAATCTTTTCTAAAGAATCAAAGCCCTCCACAACCTTGCCAAAAATGGCAGCCTTGCTGTCGAGGAAATCCGTCTCTTCGCCCAGAGTGATGATGAACTGTGATGCCGCCACCCGCGTGTCTGGGTCTGAGGCCAGCGGAACCGTCGCCATGCTGACAGTGCCTCGTTCTAGATGCTTCAGTTTGGGGTGAAAGGGGGCTGTGAATGTGCGCTTTGACGGATCGCCGGACAGGTGCCCCCATATTGAGCAGCCTCCATCGGATTGTTTGGCGAGAGGCCCGAGAGGATCGCCGGTCTGGAAGGAGAAGTTCTTTTGGACGGAGTGGATGGGAGAGAAGTTGTAGTATTTGACTTTGCAGAGCTTCAAGAAGCTGTACGGATGGTTAGCAGTCGCTTAATTAGAAGACAAGACAAGAGAAGACAAGAGAATAGAGCTTACTTTTCGCACAGCTTGGGAGAGTGATCGATGAGCAGATCAATGACGATGTCACCGACGGTGGTTTCTAGCAAGACTGACATGGCGGTGAATTGAGTCTCGAGATTCAGAATCCAAACAACGGGATGCGGATTTGATCTGCTTTGCTTTGCAGCCGCGTTTTGTCTGACGCGCGAGGCTGCGATTTGATAGATGGATGAATGACAATTTTAGTGGAGAAGCTATTGCAAGGATGATGGCCTGTGACTGATTACATAATGCAGGTGATGCTCTAAGAAATCGTGATGCCATAAAACACCACAGCAAGAGAGTATGAAGCTCGATAAAGAAACCTGATGATTAATATAATTAATGGTTTCCGATCAATTGCACAAAAATTTGAGTTTATGTGCCTAGTAACCTCGTTCTGATGCATCTGAATTGTGCATAATTACACGGTACGGCTTAGTCTTCTGCGGCCATACCCAGAATCACATGCATGCATCATGACAGAAATGAAATACAGTCCAGGCTCAACGAGCAGCTCTACCCCGTCCACCCCAACAATATGCTCATAAGCTTCATCTCAACTACCCTCCTCTGTACTCCGTCTTTTACCCACAATCATCCAACCTCAAGCATCTCAGTCAACCTGACACCGCAACGGCCGCTCGCCTATCCCCGAGCTTGTCGCCAATTTGCAGGGCTGCCGTTTCAGTCGCAGTCAATGCACGTATCCAATCCCGTCGCAGGTGGCAATTTTGCGTTGTACAGGTTTTGCAATTGCAATCCTACGGAGGATTTTACTTACTCACACATGCATACAGAATTCGATGCATCACATTCTTTTACGAGGCGAGTGGCGTGGTGTAGTTGTAGTGGTGTCGAGATATATTCCGTGATACTTATTGGACTTGTACTGGCACTAATGCAGATGGTAGTCTAGATGCACCTTGAAAAAACTTGAAACTTGAACTCAACAATATTGATGAATTGTGACTTGTCTTAACAACCTAGACTTGATTGCTTGCTCGCTAGTGAGCTACGATAAAATACAACAGACAAAACAAAAGACAAAATCCCAAACTGTGAAAAACAAAACCCTCAGATGCTATGTGGAATACATGTATATAAATATATCAACAGCAGGCTCGCTTCCCATTTTTAGTGATGCCCCCCGTAAAACCGCCGATCCACAGCAGACAAAGTGAAAAGATACCTAGACAATAAACACTATAAGATAGCAAGAGAAATAAAACAAAATAAAACAAGCAAGATTGCACCAGACAAGGTCAGGTAGGTAGTATGTATGTACATCAAAAACAAGAAATGGCTTTCATGTACAGTTTTGAGATGAAAAAATAAATAATTGCGCGCGCGCAATGCGATGCCAGAAAAAACGGAACAGCCGCGATGAAATAATAGTTTTGTTTTGCATCATGCAACAAAAACAGGGCAGTCAGCCGCATCATGCCCGAATCGGGTAGGTGGGTGAGCGGAATACATGAAAAAAGAAATTGACGGCAGAAGATAAGAATGGAAGCAAAATGAATGTCCCCAATTTTGCGCACTTTTTTGTATTCCCCTGATCAGTCATGGAAATAGAAAAAAAAAGAATAAAAAAAGTCCCATATCGTATGAATGGTGTCAGCTCTCCACTTGAGCCTGTGGTATCTTTTGTTTTTCCCCCAATACAAAAAAAAAAAGATGGATAAAGAATTGGGTGTGCCGTGTCAAAACGGTTCCATTGGTATAAAAGGCTAGTTTGCTAGCCCATTGGTGGGATTAGAATTAAGAATATTGCAGAGAGGAAAGGAGTGACTTTGTGATGTTGATGATGAAGATGGCGGATCGTCGGCGGGTCTCAGTGGAGTTTTGTGTTTTGGCGTGATCAGCCTCTCCACAAATGGCTGCGTAATGATATTCGCCTTGCCATGTTATCGACGATTTCAATTCTGTGACTCGTTGACTCTTTCAATCCCGGCTTGGGGAGCTTCTCCTCCGCCGCCCCGACCGAAGTTCCTTCTCCGTCTCCATCAGCCGGGCCTGAGCCCACATGCGCGTCGTCATGTCGTTGCGGACGGCATCGCAGTTGAGCAGCTCCGTCAAGGCCCGCTTGATACTCTCGTTGACGTCAAACAGCCGCTGCTCCTCGGCGGAAATCTGGAAGATGGTCTCTTCGTCGAGGATGGTGTCGAGCTGGTCCTCCCAGCCGTTGTTGCTCTGGCGCGGCTGTCTGGAACCGCGGCGTGAGGGGCCTCCGGATCGCGAGTGGCGCCGTGATGAGGTGAGGATGGAGGAGCGGACGGGCGACGTGCTGGGCGACGAGATGGTGGACAGGGTGCCGGTCGAGGCGGTTCGCGGGCGGATCTGCTCGAGGTTGTTGCAGAGCTGCTCGTGCTGCTGCTGCAGACGCAGATACTTTTGCAAAGTAAATGCGTAGTTGTGGTGATAGCTCTCAAAGTCCATATCCATGGTGAACATTGAATGTGGGTGAATGTACTTGTTGTACTTAAAAAGGTAATGTTGTAGGTGGTCGGTTTGGGCGGGTTTGTTGCTTCGCTTTCAACGTGGTTCTCTCTTCAGCGGCTGCAGCGATATGATCGAGGTATTGCTCTTGTTCCCAGCTGTGACGAAACCATCGGACACACGAAAGAATAAAAATAAATCGGTTTCCACTCCGCGCAGCAGGTGATGAAGAAAGGAACAATGGGCGAAAGTAAGAGATGGTATCGAGATCACAAGGGTTCGACCGTTGGCGATGATAGGAATAGAAACTCGATGGAGTTCTCGCTTCGTAATAATAGAAGTGATGGGAAAGTGGTTGATGTGCAGAACGTTGGAACCTTGCCTTCCGGGTCTGGCCAGGGGGGGTCGAGGACGGATATTAAAGGTGCAACGAAGCAAGACCTTCTGTTGATTCTAGGGCAAGGGAAATAGATTGCCTCTTTTGCGCAAGCGTAAAGTTCCGCCGCCGGTAGATGATGTGTGTGTGTGTAGTTTCTTTTTGTGGAATATATCAAGCCCGGACCAACAGGAACCACAAAAGGTCGATGGCAAGGGGGGGTTTTGCTTTATACAAATAGGACGAGGGTGATGGAAGACTGACGTCGAGAAGGTAAGGTCAGGTCAAAAAGCACAGGGGTTGGCGTGATGATTGTAGTGTTGCAGCATCCGATGCAAGTGGCGGCGGCTCCCAGGAGAAGGTGGACCGACGGTAGTGGGAATTATGGGCAATCCAAGTGGGAACAGGCCGTTTACTTTTGTCGCAGCACTAACAAAGGCCACTCGCACGATGCCCCGGCTAATGAGGGTGTGGAGAAAGAAATAAGGCACGGAGTATCGATAAAATGAAGCGGGAATAGTGTAGCATGGGATGGATGGGAGGGCTGATGAGCTAGTAATATACTCACTTTCGTACTTGGGGACCTGAGAGAGGGGAGGCAACAAACGGTCAATGGCAATACGTCTGTCTACGTGTACAGGACTCCGTATGTTTTTCTTTTTTCTGATAAGTTACCGCAGGCTTGCATACATCGAATCAATAATCCGGTCCAGCTGGCGGTCCCACGACGCAGAGCAAAAGCTTACTTTGCCTGGTTCCAAGACGACGTCGCAATCGCTCGGCAGCATGAGCATGGGTACGACTTACAAGGGCAAGCAACCGCCAGCCAATGACAACAGCGGCCAGAGCTTCGTGAAGGCGAAGCTGAGGAAGGGGGTTGCTTCGGATGCTTTCTGGTCTAGATCCTTCCTGGGCTGGTCCGGCCTCTAGCTTGCTGCGCCGGGGCCTGAACAATCTACTCTGCCGTAGCATTTGGGCGCCAAAGGGGGCGAAGGGAGGGGAAACGATGATATGCAATATGCAAGGCCTGGTTCCTCTTCAGACGGTGTAGTAGCTTGGCTTTGAAGCCTTTCTGTTCCGGTACTGTACAAGAGTTGCTAGACCAGCTTTAAGGTTCATGGGAGGCAAACCACAGCCTACACGTACACGGCGCCGTTTCCATCCAATGGCAGCCCGGCGGGTGGCGAAGAGCAGCTTCTGCTCCAGTTCTTTGCTGGCAAAACCTGGATACGAAGAGGGGGACCCTACGCCTTACCTTGCCTTGGCTGCGGGCGAGTTGGACGATGGCGCTGCTGCACGTTGCTATGCTTGCTATGCTTGTTCTTTTGCTCTCGGGGCTGGTGGGCCTGTTTTCGAACGAGCAGGGGTCTCCGTTTTTTTGATTAATTTCTGGGTATCTTGCTATCACGCTTGCTTTTTGTTGCGTGCTTTTCACTGCTGCTTCTGCGGTTGAGTAACCAAAGGGGGGAGGGCAGTTAATATCAAACCCGTGCAGCTGTCACCGCATCATCCAAGGCGGCTCGGGGGTCTCGTCTTTTGAATCAAGCTCGACACGCCTGTGGTCACGAGGCCGCGTCCTTTTTGAATCCCAATATTTAGTGGTATACATACACATATGCATATGCCATGCAACAATGCAATGGCCGCTGGAGACGGCGCGTGGAGTGGCTGTTTTGGCGGTACTCGGCCGCGCCCTTTAACTGGCACAGTCGGCGTTGCTTGAGCGACACGGAGTTGCGCCATGGACTGGCCTTGACCTGCGTGTGTGAGTGTGAGCAAAAAGCAACAGCTGAATCAATTGGGCTTCGACTGAATGCTGTAATTTGCGCCAAAGATAACGAAGCGCCGTGAGCCGCTATCTTCTACCACTTTGACCACCCCCCCTTGTGAGCTTGAGAGAAGCACGCCAATGAAGCCCAAGATAACGGCAGCCGGTGGCAGTAGAATTGACTGGCTGTCAATGGCCCGCGGTTATCTGGCGCATCTCCCAACAGTCATACCCCGTATCTTTTGATCTGTACCTACGATGCGGTACAGGTACAGGTTCGGAGTAATACAGCTCATGGCGGGAAAAGATAAGCCTCAGCTACTGCTCCGTGTTATTGGGCATCTCCGGATGTACTCGCAGCTGTCCTAGACATTGATCGGCCACTCAGTGTTACAGAGACCTTCTATTTTTGCCTCGTGATCCGCACTGATCGACGGTACTCGTACATGTCATTCGGAGGAGAAGAAAAAAAATTGCAGCTATCAAAAGCCACCCCTGACCATCATTTCCACAATACAGAGCCGATCACTGGGTAACAGCCCAAACAAGTGGCAAGATTTGCAAAGAGAAAAAGAACGAAAAAAGCTTGAAAGCCTAATAGACGGAGTACGCAGAAGTAGGTTGCAGTTAATTTATTTTCAACGCCTAGAACACGAATCCAGGTGTAAAAACATTAGGCAGCGAGCAGAGTAGCATCCAATGTGCATGTAATCCAGCAACTCCGGCGATGGCTCTGGCTTCCATGTTCACAGTGTCGCATGCAGATATGCTGGTAGCGACAAAATCCTACCTTGGCCTCAGCCCACCTCAAGCTCAAAAGAATGCCCAAGGCTGTGTCTGTGCCGTCTTTGTACGTAAATTGGGATATTGTATGTACGAGTAACAACTTCCTACCTACGCGAGGTGCATTCACCTCACGGGACCATCGGCTAGTGATCCGCACAAGAATGAGAAAACCGCTCTTCTCTTCTCACGACTCCGGTGTTGCAATGCATCGTCCCCGATCAATTGGCCACACCGGCGGACAAGGGGGCTGTTCAAAGATCCCGAGAGCAACAAAAGCCCTGCCGTCAAAGGCTCATCATCTCACTCGTGCATGTAACGAGTAAGAACACATACTCCGTACATGTAATGTTCAAAAGTGCGGTGTCCAGCCCCCAAGCTTTGCTAGTGGTCACGTTCATCAGAGACTCTGTGACGCCTCTGCCGATCAGCGATCATCTCTTGCCAACGTGGGCTCGCTAAAGCCTCAGATTGTTCACCAACAAAAAGCAAAACGCAACGTCGACCGCCTCTTTTTTCTAGTACTTTTTTTCTCATCCCTGCGTTGCGGAGACTCAGTCACATTTCACAGCAACCGAAAGACAAGACAGACAGAAATAGAGAAAAAAAAACGATCAAATTGCTCATGAGGTGGAGCTTGGAAACCTGCAGGATGCTGCAACTTTACGGAGCACCTTTGCATGTACTCCGTGCCAACTCTGTGCTCCGTCCGGTGAACTAGCTTTTTTGTCTTATTCCTTGACCAGCCCTTCTACCAAACATCGTCGACTTCCGAACCGGGGTATTATGGAGGCTGCAACTTCTGCACGGTGACCAATCTTTTCCTCTCCAGCCAGCCGGCCGGCGTGTTACTTCCTCTCCCCGCTCATGCAAACTACAAAGTTCTACCGGCTGAAAGTGTTGCAACCTGCAAAGAGACCCAAGCCAAAGGATGACAAAGAGTATACTTCATAGGCCGCCCGGCGTCGGCAGCCGGCCCCAAGGTTTCGGTTTGATCCCATTTGCCCGTCATCCTCGGTGGCTTTTTCTCTCCCCCGCAGCTGCAACCTCCCTCTCACCCGCTTCAAAGCCGTGTAAATGTGCACTACTCGTACATGCAGGCATGTAGGTTTCAATGCCTCGAGTGATAAACCATGCCACAGTCGTAAGACTGCGTGCCGCTTACATTACCTTGTGTCTCCGGCTCCTACCGTACAAACGCTCACACTGTAGCCGGGATGAATCAATAGCCCTCCCCGGCTGTGTCTGACTTCCCCAGACTTTGGTGTCTTGTCCATGACCTCACCTTGCGGGAGACAAGCTGCATGTTGGAGGGAGGAAAACTCCGGCCGGGCCAAGGTCTGTCCAGAGTCCAGACCAAAGCATGGGGAGATGGTCACGCTGTTTTAAGTGACGTCAACAATCGGGGAGCATCGTATCGAGCATCCGTGCTGCAATTGAGTGTGTACGTGTATGCACGAAGGGTAAAACACAGGCAATGCAGGCATCCGGACAGCTACGGCTGGAGCAATATTGAAATGCCTCAATTTGTGGTCGGAAGTGCCTGGCGAGAAATCATATTGGCAAAGCCACAAAAAACTTCTAAAACAAAACAAGCCATTGACCTTTGTGGCTTGACCCCCAAAGCGCCATCAAGGTGATCCTGTCCCTGGTGCCATACTGTATGTGTAGCCTGGCGCCATCGCCATGCAGCTCGCTTGGGCTTACCCTAAAGCTTAACGCTCGAGGACGCCGCATTATTTCACCCCTGGCATCAGCGGGTAAGCTAGAGTTCCCAGAAGCTTTCCGTCGATGAATATCATTACCAGCCTCTTTGTAATGGATTGAGTTGTGAGGTGATACAGTTTGAAGCGTATCCCGTATGCATCGCATACTCACAAACGTTCCGCCTTTGTCTTACAAGGACATATTCTGTATATTGGAACAAACGCCAAGTAATCCCAAGGTGAAATGTGTTGGAATTCAGATGATTGAATTAAGACTTTGTCATAATTTAGATACTCTACAGATTCTAATAGCAACCTGATCATTATAAAATGGCCCTTCTTGTTGGTCACGCGACGGAATCTCAAATGAGACATCTTCCACCTTCAGCCCCTCGTCGCGGCACTTGTCCAAAAACACTTGAAACGTTTCCAGATTACGCTGAGTCGCTGCAATGATGACCTCAACATGAGGATACAGGCCAAAGAGTTCCAAAAGCGTGCTGACAAGGGCTGGGATTATACTTGGGTCATATGTGATGTCCGCCCCGAGCACAACATCCAACGGACGGCCGCCGTTCCACCGCTCTTCTTCGGTTCCTACAAGTGCATACCCCCACTTGAGATCCATGGGACGTATTGCATCTGAACCCTCAAGCTGATTCAGAAAGAGGTTTTCAGGGAGGTTGTTGATGACGTCGTCTGATCCATCTGATGCTATGACATGGGTTGACCCCAAGTACTTGATGCACATAATGGCGAGATAGCCAGTCCCGGTCCCAAGCTCCAGCACTCTCTTTCCCGAGACAATGCTGGGATCATGACAGAGAAGCTGTCCCAGGTGAAGCGCTGCCTCCCATGTCCTCAGACCCGTAGTACCACCGGCGGCGACGAGAGAGCGGTTCTCAAACAGGTTGATGCGAGCCTCGTGATCTGGCAACGATGCGAGATGATAGACAACGCGGCACTTTTGCTGCACAGCATCATCCTCGTTGGGGGCTGGTGTGGAGAATAAGACAGAGAGGGAGGACATGAGGCCATCGGACACTCCCTGCTCTCGGTCAGAAAAGGCCGTCTTGACAGCTGCAAGGGTCACACAACTTACATGTTCATCCCAGTCGTCTATGCTGGCCTCAATGCGGGAGACTAGCTCCTTGAGCACTCTCACCTGGTACCTCAGTGGAGGAGGGCCTCCGGGAAGAGAATCGTCTGCAAAGAGTCTCTGATAGATGACATCTTGAACTTCAGGGAGCCTGATGTTTTGAGGTTCGGGGTAGTCCAAGTTTTGTTCCAATTGGAGATATTGGTGGCAGAAGTGGTCGACTTGCTTCCGCACTGAGGCGTCCATGACCATGACTATATCAATATGCACATATACATATATGCATGAGTATACGGGGGGACAGCATATGATTAATTCGAGAAGAAGATGTATTTCTCAATGCCCTGCTTGTTCATCACATTTTTGCTGGATTTGCTGCTCTGCAGTTGCTCCATGACGATCTGCCCGCAGCCAGCGCTACAGCACGTAAAATGGTGGAGAGAGCAAATCCCAAGCAATTCATTGGATAGGATGAGCGGGGACCATCCGTCGACAAAAATAGCAGTTTTCAGCCTACTAAACAACCGAATATTACCCCGCACGTGACGGCGCACATGCACATGCACTCCCACTTTGCTGTGAAAATTGTTGGTTTGTGCTTGCTGACATAACACACGCCCGCGCACAAACCCCTGCATTTCTCTTAGGGTTTGGGACCCAGGCTAAGCGACACGACTTGCTGCTTCGGAATTTTCGCTGCCCCGGTTTTTACTTTTGCGGCGAGCCCTTTCTCCCACGACCGCAACCACGACGCCAAACCGCCGAGTCTCTCCTTCGTTACTCTCTCAGAGACAAGCAGCACAACACCGCAACCATGGCGGATAACGACGCTCCCGTTACCCTGCGAACTCGCAAGTTCATCCGCAACCCCCTGCTTGGCCGCAAGCAGATGGTGGTGTGAGTTGGAATCCCTCCTTCCCGTGTCCGTGTCGCCAGATTCGATATTCGCCCTCGTCAGATCTCAGTTCCCTATCCATGAGCAAACATCCATCGAAACACCGGCCTTTTCTTTCAGTACGGAGGGAGAGGAGAGAAGAAATTGCTCTCCTGCTGTCTGTGGATTTTCTCATCATTGCTACGCACACAAAACACTCGCCTGCAGAATTGGCATGACGTTTTCGATTGGATTTGGATAGTGGATTCACGACGAGGCGATGGGAAGAATCAAAGACCGACCGACACCACGAAACCCAATCACATGGGTTCAAAAAACAAGATTCATGGGCTGACCTCTTTCTCTTCAATGCATATAGTGACATCCTCCACCCCGGCCGTGCCAACATCTCCAAGACCGAGCTCAGCGAGAAGCTCGCCAGCCTGTACAAGGCCCAGAAGGAGCAGGTCCAGGTCTTTGGCCTGCGCACCCAGTTCGGTGGCGGCAAGACCACCGGCTTCGCCCTCATCTACGACTCCCCCGAGGCTCTGAAGAAGTTCGAGCCCAAGTACCGCCTGATCCGGGTCGGACTCGCTACCAAGCCCGAGCGTGCCAGCAGACAGCAGCGTACGTTGAAACCATATCATTGGCGCCGAATCATCCTATTCAGGGTGTATGTGTATATGTGTGATCTTTTTTGACTGACTTGAAATTGTGGGAATACAGGCAAGCAGCGCAAGAACCGACAGAAGACCCTGCGCGGAACCGCAAAGGTCAAGGGTGCCAAGGCGAAGAAGGAGAAATAAACGCAACGCTCTCGATATTGTTGCTTGCTGGTGCTGGTGGGAGGTGCGGCGTGGCGCTGTGGTACTGGTACTGGGTTGGGCATTTTATTTTGCGCACCTGCGATGTGCTGCGGACTTTTTTCTCTCGGCATGTAAAAAAAGACAAAATTTTGTCCTTGTCGATGAACCTCTAGAAACGGCTGGGAAGGGGAGTGATGGCTCGGCCCCTCCCCAGGGTTGTGTGCCTTCGATACACTAGCATGAAATCAACGGTGTTTTCGGGTTTCGGTCCAAATATGCGTCTCTCTTTGTTTTGGTGGTTTTTGGAACACATTGTTCATGCATTTTTCACGTGCTGGATGAAGTGTCCTTTTTTTATGTCATGATGGTCCGACTCCCAAGAAAATTCGGTGATGATCAGTGGGCAATTCAATGAAGAAAGAAAAAAAATCCCTGTTATTGAATGATGTTCTGGATTGTGGTCGTAGCACTTGTCTTTCCCATTATGCCATGCCTCCCTACTCCTTGATACTACACCCTTCGTCTTATACTGCCAGATATCTACCTATCCTTCGTATTGCAAGAAACGACAACATCACGGGGAATAACATCGATACAGGCTAACCACAAAACATGAGTCAATCCCATTCCAAGTCACAAAACGCTACAAACTAAGAATCAATCTACCAAATTACAAGACGCCAGAGAATTCATCCAAGATCTACGAATATGCCAATTGTCACTTTCAGTTACCAGTGGACCCATGGAAGCGAAGAGACCTAAATGACCAAGTCACAAACACAAACGAAACGGCAGCCAGGCCAGCAAAGATGAAGTAGACCCAGCCAGCGCCACCAAGCCATGTGTTGAGGGCCTTGTTGATGATGGGAAAGAATTGGGCCACCAGGAACGTCGCCACATAGTTGGCTCCCAAGCACCAACTCTGCGTTGCGCCGACAGCTTCCTGGCCCACAAGCTCCGAGGCCAGGATAAAGGGCACAGGTCCCAAGCCCACGGCGAAGAAGCCGACAAAGAAGAGTACGGCAAAGGCAGACACAATCTTGAAGCCAAAGACGATGGACAGGGCTAGAACGAGAGCGCTGCTGCCCTGGCCTACGACGGACATGATCAGACAGGTCTTGCGTCCCAGTCGGTCCGGCAAGGGTGAACATGCGATAGTCGTGACAAGGTTGACTAACGAGACCAAGATGCTGAGAAGAGCAGACGAGATGGGTAGAAGATCGGCGAGAAGCGAGACGGAGTACATGATGACGGAGTTGATACCGCAGAACTGCTGCACAAACATGATGCCGACGAGGGCAACGATGACGGGCCGAGTGCTGGGATCCTTGGCGACTTGCAGGAAGCCGAGGTGAACAGGCTCGTTCTTGGCCAATGTAGCATTGGGAGGAGGGATCTCGTCGGCGTTTTGAGCGAGAAGGCCCTCCTCCTCTCCGGCGCCTGATCCATCCCGACCCCAGTCCTCGCTCTCTTCCCTGATATCAACCGCCTGACCGCGGATCCTCTGCAGAGTCTTCTTTGCACCGGCCACATCGTCGTGCGCGGCGAGCCAGGCTGGGCTTTCGGGGACGATCAGCAGCCCAATGCCCTGTGCGGCGGCGATCAAGGCTCCAATGCCCAGGTTCCACCTCCAGGCGCTTCCATAGCTCAAGAAGAAGCCCAGCGTCTGCGTAATGAGGATACCGATATTGATGGAGATCTGGGTCATGAAACCGAAGAAGCCTCTTCGATCAGGAGGGCAAACCTCGCTAATGTACAAAGGAACAATGACGGTCGAGGCTCCAGCCCCGATGCCAGACAGGAAGCGGCCAGTCGCCATAACGAAGACGCTGCTGGCGGTGGTCTCGACGACGGAGCCGACGATGAAGAGAAGAGCCGTCACACGCATGGCGAGGAGGCGGCCGCGGCGGGAGGAGAATGGCCCGGCAGCGAGAGCGCCGATGAGGCCTCCGACGGTGAAGATTGAGGAGACGGTGGCAAAGGCCGCCTCGTCCATGGGGATGCAGTCGTTGGCGGCATCGGCATCGTGGACGGAGGTGACGAAGCGGGCGAGACGGGCGAGGGCTGAGACGGACTTTCGGTGGCAGGTTATGACATCTTGGGGGGCGTTGAGCTCGGCCTATGGGGAGATATGTATTAGCAAGTGGAATTTTGAACGTTTATAAACGGATAGATGCTCATAAGCAAGTCTGTAGCTTGAAATGAAGCTTGATTGAAGCTCGAGGGAGTGACAAGCAAAGCGGTGAACGGAGAGGTTATAGTTGCGAAACGACGCACCAAGTGGAAGCCAAACTGGAGAGACCCGAGAGTCGAGATTGCGATGAGGATGATGAGATACGCGGTGACTCCTTGGCCCGCCATCGTCGCGGATGGTTGGGAGCTGGAGCTGGTTTGATGATGGAAAGTTGAAGCTGTAGCGACTCGAGTCCGACGATCAGCTGCCCTAATGCTGCTAGGCGCTGTCGTTTTAGTGGTGGGGGGGAGAAAGGTCCCGGGAGGTGCCGCTGTTGGCTGGGTAGTTCCAGGGGGGTTGGGCCACGTTTTTTTCCCCAGCTTAGGGGACTTCTTGGCACAAGTACCTGATTATACTGCTGAGTGAAGTTGATGCTTGGTAACGGATTATTTGACGAAATAGAGGAATTCATTGTCAGCATTATATATATGGTCTTATCTGACAGCCACGGTTCATATCGATTTGTTCCATCTCTTTGTAATGGTTGACAGCACAATGTTGATATCTTGTACGACCAATCATGCCCATCGTGACCATGATGACATCCATACGACACCTACCCTATATGAAACTGACCGATTTCGAGGAGCTCCCATCATGTGATGCTCTACCGTTCCATTGCAGCTAAATGCAGGTACACAGCTTAGGATGACTGACGTGTTATCAACTGGGGGTTTTGGAAAGGCTATTGGCTCAAAATGATGATTGTGTGTGTGTAAGTTGACGTGTACTTCAAAGACCTGCATAATAGACATATTCATCAGATAAGGGTAAGACATGAAAGTGATCATATCATATATCAAATTTATTTGTATTTTGCCAATGCATTTCAGCACGGCAAGGTATCTTAAGTACTAAAACCTCTATAATCGCCATGTACTTTTCTCGATGCCCAGCATTGAAGCCTTGGTATCCTCCACTACGGTACCAATATAATTCAGGTACACTTCTTCTCACAAGGCCATTTAAGCAGCTACTCCCAATTAAAAAAGACAAAATAGTTAATCATCATCGTTACAATCCTAAAAAGTCAAGAATCTGTTGCTCACCCAAATTCTTCAGCACCTTGCGTCCCTGAATGCAGTCCGCCTCGTAACGGGCCAGGATGCCCGCCTCCACGATGCCCTCCTCGACCCAAGCCTGGACAGCAGGATGCTCATACAGCCGGTCAATGTACTCTCCCGCAGGCCCAGCCAGCTGGATGCCATACGTCTTGCACCGCGACGCAATCGGCGCGTAAAAGGCGTCCGCGGCGGAAAACTCCTTGCCGGCGATCCAGGGGCCGCCAAACTTACTGATGCCCTCGTTGAAGAGCTCCGTGAGCCGGTTGATGTCCCGCTGAAGGGCCTCGCTCGGGGTGCCCAGCTCGATCCGCAGGGCTACGTTCATGGAGCACTCGTTGCGGATGGCGGGGAAGCCTGAGTGCATCTCGGCCGCGGCACAGCGGGCAAAGGCTCGGGCGAGCTTGTCGCTGGGCCAGACGGCCGGGAAGTCCTCGGCGAGGTACTCTGCAATGGCGAGCGAGTCGTGGACGAGGGTCGTGTTGCTGTTGTCGACGAGGGTGGGCACCTTTGCTGAGGGCGAGAAGGTGAGATAGTCGCGGCGCTGTTCGGCCAGGTCCTCCTGGAGGAAGTGAAGCTTCTCTTCAAAGGGGATGTCGAGGGCCTTGAAGAGGACCCAAGGCCGCATCGACCATGAAGAGTAGCGCTTGTTGGCGATGTGGAGCGTGTAAGTCATCTCGAATGCTGGATGCTGGCGGTTTGGTCGTTGGTTGTCCGTGGTCGATGGTCCGTTGGTCCTCTGTTGTCGATTGCGCCCTTTCTATGACTTGTGGCTTTCCCTCAGGCTTTTTGATGTTGATCTCAAGACAGCGTTATATAGCTGATCCCCAGAAGGCAGTGACAAGCTGAGTGCTTTGTTGAATTACAAGCAATTGGACTCTCAGTCTCCGACTCAAGCTCCGAGTTTGATCAGAAAAACGCCTTAGATTTGACCTTTGACACTACTCCAATTTTCAAGCCACCAATACTTTTATCACTTGGCGCCCTGTGGCTTCCTTTCCAGCGACAAGCCCTGAGTCAACTTGTCTCTATTAGATGGACAAGCTTCTTCTCCACGGTCCGATCCGAGACCGATAGAAAGCGGTTCTCTGAGTCGCATTTCATTTCCTATTTGTGTTGCGAGAGCTTAACACATATTGGGACTGGGCTGAGATCGACTGTCGAGGGCCGCATTTGTAAGCAGTTCTTAGCCGAGGCGAGACGGCTTCATCTTTTCACGAGCATCGTCGTAGAGTCCATCTCCATCATATTAGTGCCTTTCAGCATTGAAGCGTAAATGGAGCTGCCAATCAAGCAAACGGGATCTCCTGAAGCTTCTGTGGCTAGATCTCGCCGGCTTCTTTTCATCTTTCTCTATACTCGTACACATTTTTGCATAGGCGCTTGATTGATCACCCGATAAACCTCGGACTTGAGCCGCCAGTCTCAAGGCGGCGGGCAATGCCCGATTGGTGGCGGCGAGATGCGGCGAGATGCGGCCTAGCAGCAGCACGAACCCACCGGCTTTCTTGTTAGACACGAGATGGGGTTGGGTCGAATTACCTAACTGGATAATGACAATGGCATCCCAGAGGGCGCCCTGCAGAAACCTGCCTCGAGTTCTGTGACTGACGGACTTGTTCCTCCGCCGATCCTCGGGCTGGTATTGTACCCTGCTTATACCCACTGCAATCGTCTCTCTTTGCAGCAGGATAGGAAAAGTTTTCAGTAGTTCGAAAAGCAGCACTGAGTAACAATAGACGGCAAATGACTGTGACCGATCCACATCGTGATTTAGCCGCGCCTTACCATCGACCATCGACCACCTTACCTTAGTAGGCATGTAGGTGATGCCTCTTGTGGAGGACTTTTTATGCAGTCGATCGTTGGAATTCAGATTCTCCTTGTAGATGGCCAGCCGCTTTTCCAGCAGTCAAGTTGCCATAAGCACTCTGTCTGGAGTTGAAAACTTTGACCTGTAACATTTCAGTATCACCACCGGCGATTTCCATCACGCAAGTATCCAACTTTTCCGGTTTAAAAATTGGACCAGCGGACGTGGAAGGCCGAACAACGGGGCCCACAGACTCTTGAGCCGTCTAGGTCCAACGCAATCGGATGTCGGCCGAATGACCGCAACTGTTTCCATCTGGATATATATGACTGACGCTGCTCCGTACCCCGGACGCCCTCTCTGCTTTACCACACTGCATTGCATTGAGCGCGCGTCTGGCTGTAATTTGAACTTGGCCTCCGTATCATGACTATAGTTGATTCTTGAAAGTGCTGTGAACACTTCACCTACCCGACCTAGAGTGCCATAAGTTGTATTCTGTGCCGCGGAGATTCGTTATTCTTTGCCAGGATCCTCACAGCGACATCGGCATCACTCTAATAACACCCAACGACTGTAAAGTCTCAAGCATCGACTGTGTACGAGTTACGCCCGTGGAATAGTAATTCGTTTTGCTCAACCAAAGGGAGAATATTCGACTCGACTCCCGGTTCCAATCTAGTGAACACCAACAAGCCGAAGAACCGAGGCATCTGTGCCATCATGGCACTTACACAACCAACGACAGGCCTAGGGTCTGCTGAAGCGTCTTCCACCGAGGGAGACGTTACTGAAGGAGACTTTACTTTAGAACCAAAAATCGAAACGCCTGGCCACAATGCTCAGGAAATGCCTGCTATTGAAGCACAGGCTACAGCTGATGCCACCTCAGAACCTCCGCCGGACGGGGGTCTCAAGGCGTGGCTTCAGATTGTTGCCGGACATCTCGTTGTCTTCAACACATGGGGCTACATCATCAGCTTCGGCATCTTCCAGCCATACTACATGGAGATGCTCAACCTTCCGGCCTCGGCCGTGTCTTGGATCGGGAGCATCCAGACCTGCCTACTATTTCTCATTGGCACCTTCTCTGGACGTGCCTTTGACGCTGGATACACCAGGACATTCCTAATTATAGGATTCATCATGCAGGTGGTGGGAATCTTCACGACGAGCGTTTCAACCACATACTGGCAGCTGTTCCTTGCGCAGGGGATTTGCCAGGGCTTGGGCTGTGGGCTTGTTTTTGCGCCGACGATTGCCAACATGTCGACGTATTTTTCCAAGAAGAAGATCCTGGCCTTGTCGGCGGCTGCTTGCGGCGGTGGAACTGGGGGCGTCGTCTTCCCCTTGATTGCGCAGCAGCTGATTCCCAAGGTCGGATTTCGCTGGACGGTCCGAGTCATGGGCTTTGTGGTTCTGGCTAGCAGCGTCATCATCGTTTCGCTCATGAGAACGAGGCTGCCGCCGCGAAAGGCTGGCCCTCTGGTTGACTGGTCTGCTTTCAAAGAGTTGACCTATGTCCTGTTTGCCATTAGCATGTTCATCACGCTTTGGGCGACGTATTTTGCATACTACTACGTGAGTCTTGTTCTGCCCTTTGTATTTCATATCACATGTTTCTGACAGCAATCATTAGGCACGCCCGTACTCAATAGATCGACTCGACGGATCTCAATCGACATCTTTCAATATGCTCATGATTATCAATGCTATTGGCATTCCAGGACGACTTGTACCGGCTTTCCTGGCTGACCGATACTTTGGAGCCGTCAACATGTTCATCCCCACGATCCTGGCCGCGGCGATTTGCATATTTGCTTGGGCGGGCGTCAATTCCATCACTGGAGATTACATCTGGGTCGTCTTCTTTGGCTTCTTCGGCGCCGGCATCCAGGGCATGTTTCCCGCGACAACAGCCGGGCTGACCAAGGACCTGAGCAAGGCTGGTGTGCGAATCGGCATGATATTCACCATCATCAGCGTTGCAGCGCTTACTGGGCCGCCGCTGGCTGGAAAGCTGGTTGCGGTGGCTAATGGAAGCTATATCGGAGCTCAGATCTGGGGAGGAGTTTGTCTCGTTGTTGGAGCATTATTTCTAATAGGCGCGAGTTGGGCGAGCCAGAGGGAGCTGAAAAAGAGCAAGGAGCAATCGATTTCTCAGGAGTGAAAAAAGCATGAAGGATTAAAAAAGAAAAAGAGATGCGTCAAAAGAAATAAAAGGAGGAAAGCATATATAGAGGATGGTTGTTTGTTTATGACTGCATATGGCTGCGATAACGTTATCATATCATAGATTCCCGCTATCGATACCGAAAGGGTCGAACTTAATCACTAATAGAGATTCAATACTTTCAATGACATCTTTCTGAACACCGTAACAAGGTGCTGGTTGTGATATTAAAATAAAAAAGCTTTTTACAGAGATGAATGAGCTGGTCTGATAGATTTATAACCCATCGGTAGCGTGTCAATTGATGTGCCGAATCTCTTGCAGTAAAATCGCCTGCTAAACTGCCCCGCCACATCTTCAACCCAAGAAAGAAAAATCTCAAGCTCACATCAAACACAATCTCTCTCGCCAAAACCGACAACTGCGGTCATGTCAGCAGCGCCATGGATCTGCCGCAGCTGCGCCAGAGCTCTGCGACGATCCCACCAGCTGCAGCTTGTCCGATTCTCTTCCAATGGTGCGCCATAGCCTTCCTTCTCTCTACGTCAAGCGATACCCTCAGCTGACAGCTTATGCGCCCAAGATGCTTCCAGTTCTCTGGCCCCGAGCCTCCTCCGCCGCGCTCAATCGCTATCTGAAGAGCATGATGATCTTCAAAAGAGCCTCAACAGCTCCTTTGACGCCACCAAGGCCAAGCGCGCGGGTGAATTGGGCCGTGTAGCCTCCGCCCTACGAGCATGGGAGACGGCCCAGTCGTCGATTACAGAACTTGTCTCAATGACAGAGGACCCAGACCAGGACCCAGATCTTGCATCTATCGCCAAAGACGAGCTGGAAGGAGAGCGCGCGAAGCTGGACATGCTGGAGAAGAGACTCAAGGAAAGTCTTACGCCGAGACACGCCTTTGCCGATTTACCATGCATGGTTGAGTTTCGACCCGGGCCGGGAGGTCTTGAGGGCAGGTACTTCACCGACACGCTATTCAAGATGTACAAGGCGCTGTGCGCACGGCGAGGCTACAGGGCCAACGTGCTCAAGTACGAAATGGCCGAGGCCGCAGGCGATCAGTCCTCGTCCTCCGGCGAACAGCCCGTCCAGGAAGCCGTCCTCGAAATCCAAGACCAGGGCGCCTACGACATCTTCCGGGGAGAAGCTGGCATGCACCGCGTGCAGCGCATCCCCAGCACAGAGAGTAAAGGCCGAGTGCACACGAGTGCTGTGGCCGTTTGGGTTCTGCCGTCGTTTCCAGAAGGCGGCAGCGGCGCGGACAATGTCGATGTCGACGACCCGGAGAGCGACTTTTACGTCAATCCTCAGGACGTCAAGATTGAGACGATGCGAGCCCGGGGAGCTGGTGGACAGCACGTCAACAAGACTGAGTCTGCCATTCGCATGACACACATCCCTACTGGCACCGTGGTCTCCATGCAGGACCACCGTTCGCAGCAGCGCAACCGCGAGGACGCGTGGAAAGTGCTTCGTTCCCGTATTGCCAGCCAGCGTGCCGAACAGCGCGAAGAGGAGGCATCCAAGCTTCGAAGCAGCGTCTTGTCACAGGCCCAGATCACGCGGGGCGACAAGATTCGCACGTATAATTACAACCAAGACAGATGTACGGACCATAGAGCCGGGATGGATGTGCATAATTTGCCGGATGTGCTTGAGGGAGGAGAGACGCTGGATAAAGTGATGGAGGCGGCGAGGGAGTGGCTGGTGGGCAAGGAGGTTGAAATGCTGGTCCTGGAGGAAGAGGCCAAGGCGAAGAAGTGAAAGGACAGTTTTTGTAAGAATGCATGTGTACGATGAGAAGAAGATTGGGCAAGTCTCCCGTTTTATGATATAGATCATTGTATGATGTACGATATATATGTGTATATACCTACCTATGTATATGAATGTAAACTTGGGTATGCATTACCAGAGAGAAACGATGAAGAATACACTCTTTGTAGGAATGAAACGCATCATCATACATGGATGCATAACAGGCTTCTTTCTGGCCATTTTCTGGCCGTGTTAATTGCATCAACTATTCCGCATAGCTGTCTATCCGCCGAAACTCCAAATAATTCACAACTCAGCCGCTTCCAAATTCACCGTAATATGTCAATCCAATATAACCAATTATGACCCCCATTCGGGCCTGGTATAGCCGCCGTGATTCCAGCACCGCATAATTCCATGGGGAAACAAAAAGAAAAAAAATAGGAAAAGAAAAAAAAGTAGCCTGCGCTCGTATGTATGCCTCACATTAACCCTCCCAAAACGACTTTGCCCAAGCCTGCCACTTCGGACCTTGCGTGCGATCTGCTGTGGTCTTCAAAATCCTTGACCACGCCCTGTACGATGATTTTACGGATTTTCGAATCCGCCTTGGTGAAGAGCTCGGCAATGGGGGCTGAGCACTCTCTGGGCGACGGCACCAGCGCCAGAAAGCGCGTGTAGCAGTCAATGAGCACATCGCACAGCGTCGCAAACGTCTCGAAGAAGTCGGGATCGAACGGCAATGACGGCGTTAGTAGATATGTGTATTCCTCGCCAGGAAGCAAGTCGGACTCGGAGGCCGCAAAGTTCATAACAGCAGGCGCCGGACCGGCATTATTGGAGCCACCGGCGGGTGAGTGATGGCCAGAGGCCGATGAATCGTCAATGGTGACGTCTGCGGACGTAGAGCGGCGGGTTTTCGTGCCGGGACGGCGAAACATGTTGGGGATGCGGGCGCGGGTCAGGGCGGCGGTGGAGGAGTCGCCGTGGAGCTGCTGGAAGGAGTCGAACTCGGCGAGGAGGGCGTTGAGGCAGCGGAGGAACTCGAGGGGCGTGGAGGAGTAGAGGTCGTGGATGGTGGGGATGGAGAGGCCGAGGAGCAGGTAGTTGGTGGCCTTGCGGGAGAGCTTGCGGGGGTCGAAGCTGGGCATGCGGGAGAGGTCGGGCTTATCGAAGAGGTATGTGTTGAACCAGTAGACGCGGCCTTCGTGGCTGTTTGACGATGATGATGGGTCAGTTCAGGTGTCTCATTGTAGTTGAAGTTGAAGAATGACTTACGCCTTTCGCAGGTAGTCCAGCGTTGACACCCGCTTCTGTGCCGTCTCCGTGATCTGCTGGTGAAGCACATGAGCCTCGCCCTGCGCCAGCGCCCACATGGTGCTGCTCATGCCTGGACGCGCCTCGACCGGCGTTGCTGGAGGAGGAACCATGGCAGCGACTGTGGCGGCTCGCGAGATCATGGATGGTTCGGGGGGGCTAAACGGCACCCGAGGCCCTTCGATGGCGTCTCTCCGGCTGTCCTTTTCCTGGTCCCTCTCCTTTTCCCTCTCCTTTTCTTTTTCTTTTTCCTTGTCTTTTATGACACCGTCCTTGCTCACAATCTTGGCCGCAGCGGCGAGTGCCTGGGCGAGGTCGGGAACAGCAGGCGTCCCAGTGTCTGTGTTGGCGGCGTTGTTGGCAGCGTTGGCAGCGTTGCGTCGTCGAGAGCCGGGCAGCGAGGCCTTGAGCGAGGAGAAGGACGCCTTGCGCTCCTTGCTGCTGCTGCGGACGGCGGACAGCGACGACGAGGAGTTGTCGGGAGGGCCACGATCACGGTCACGATCACGGCCACGATCCTTGTCCTTGTCTCGGTCACGATCTCGGTGATCTCGGTCGCGGGTGGATGGTCGCGGCAGGTTGAGCGACGCTGGACTGAAGAGGGCGCCCGAGGTGGCGCTTGAAGGCGCCATGGCCGTTGCTCTGCTTTTATTGGATTGGCACTATTGGGGTCTTGGGTCGTGGGGGCTTTTCGCCTTGCAACGTTTTTGCGCGCTCGGGATCGAGGCGATAAGCGGCGCTTAATTTTGTCTTGCGTTAGCGAGTTGTGCTACTCCGTTTCTCGTGGCAAAGTAATAATTGGAAATTCATGCAAAATGTCGTAAAAGGCAGGGCGGATGGGAGATGACAGATGATAGATGACACGACACGACACGAGGCCGTATTGAATCATGGCATGGCATTGAAGCAGGGAGGTGGAATGGAGAAGAACAAAATAAACAAACAATCAGCGAAAACAAACACAGGGCAACCTACGAGAGTCGCTCTCTTTTTCTCCCTTGTCGTTTTCTCTTCGTTTTCTCTCAAGTTTCTTTTTCGTATCCGGGGGTCAGCTCATGGCGGTGGATTTTGCTTCGACTCGATATGCGATGGATGGATGCGATGCGATGAGATGTACGAGTGATTATTATTGCAATTTGGCGGTAAAGGAGAGAGACGTCGGTGCTTTCGACTTTAACTGCAGGGCATGCAGCTTTTGCAGACCCCAGAGTCGTATTGCCTGTTGCTTTTGGTATTTGGCCAGGCTGTGATGCAACGCGATGCAGTCACGGCGCATTTAGGGAAAAGCGTTATTCCGAACTTGATCCCGAAATCCTTATCTCTCTCTGTTCTTGCAATTCTTACAATTGAATTGAGCTCAATTGATACTGTAGAAATACTAGCAATAATGGCGTGACGCTGAATGGAGAAAGGGGACGGGATTAAAATCTTAAAATCACATGGGTTTCACGTTGGCGGAGACTGGGCAGAACTTGTAAGTGCAGTAAACAATGTCAATCTCAAGGGTATCAACAGCATCACCAACCCATCACATTAATAGATGCATGTACAGGTAGGTACAGGTATATAGATATAAAAAACATTTCAACAAGGTACTCATTCATTTCATTTATATCATCAGTTACACGGCCTTGTCGGGGGTAACTTCCTCACGCTCAACGTGCTCTAGCTCAACGCCCTTGTTGAGCACATGCTCCACGTCCGCCTGTCGCTGGTCCTCACTGATGAGGCCAAACAGAATGTCCATGTCCTCGAGAGTGCGGCCCTTGGTCTCCTTGATAAAGAGAACAACAAACGCCAACATGCCGCAGCAGAAGCAGCCAAACATGATGAATGTGCGCCAGCCGATGTGGTTGACGGCAGCGGGCGTGATTTCCGTAATGACGAAGTTGAACAGCCACTGCGTGGAGGCGGCGAGACCGACACCGTACTCACGGAGACGTGTAGGGAAAATCTAACAGGTTTAGTGTTGGTTAGCATACGAGGACATAATGTATTTGGTGTTGACGATGATGGACACATGTATAGGGAATCTCTTACCTCAGAGACATAGACCCATGGGGTTGGGCCCCAGGAAAAGGAGTATCCGATCACGTAGAGATAGATCATGACAACCATGGCAATGGACGCCGACGAAACCGTGCTGCTCTTGGGGTCAGGCGGATGCGTCGCGAGAACGGCACCAATGATGAACATCATGGTGGCCATCCAGATGGCACCGCCAATCAGACTCCTCTTACGACCCCATTTATCGATGCCGATGAACAGGAAGATGGCCGTGGCAACAACCTTGACGGTGCCGTAGACACCAGTTGCAAACAGCGACGAGTTTGTGCTGCTGACGCCGACCGTCTCGAAGATCTCGGGAGCGTAGTATCCAATGCTGTTGGTTCCGGAGAACTGCTGCCAGAACATGATGCCAAAGGCCAGCGCGAAGCGGTTCCAGTTTCCCTTTTTCAACGTCTCCTTCCAGGTGACGCCTTCGGTAAGGGCCATCTCTTCCTCGATGGAGGCTCGAATCTCAGCCATTTCCTTCTGCACCTCGATGTTGTCTGCAGCCTCGTTGCGGATGTAGGCCAGAGACCGCAGGGCCTCTTCATGGCGTTGCTTCTTCATCAGCCATCGCGGCGACTCCTTGAGGAAGAAGAGGCCGCACAGCATGAGGCCGCCCGGCACAAGCTGGAGGCCGACGGGGACGCGCCACTGCTTGGTGCTCTGCTTGATGTGCAGAGAAACACCATAGTCGAGCCAGTAGGCAAAGGTGCTTCCGATGACGAGAAACTCCTGGAACAGACCGGCGACACGACCACGGATGGCGGGCGGGCAGTTCTCACTAACAAAGACGGGCGTGATGGCGGACATGCCGCCGATGCCGAAGCCAGCAATGACACGGCCGCCGTAGATCTGGCCAATGGTGTGGCTCGCGCTCGTCTGGACGGCCGCGCCAACGAGGAAGATGACGGTGAAGAGCATGAGCGAGTAGCGTCGGCCGAAGCGTTCGTTGAGGAAAGCGGCCGTGATGGCGCCGAAGAAGCAGCCGGCCGTGAGCAGGGACACGACGTTGGAGGATACATGGGCGTTTTCGGCCGACGCGAAGCCGCTCGAGTCTGTGGGCAGGCCAAAGTCTGATTTGAAGCTCTTGAGCGCGAGCACGCTGCCCATGACACCCGTATCATAGCCTGGGAGAGAGAGAGAGGAGATGTTAGTATATGCGCATTATATGGCTCTCGGTTTCGTTGGCCGTGAAGAACTGGAACATGGTGATGAAGGACGGAAACAAGAGAGTATTAATAGCTCTAGTACATGTAGTTTGTTTCCAAGCGTTGTGAAGAGACAGAGAAAAGAGAGAAAGAGGGATACACACCAAAGAGCAGTGAGCCCAGGTAGGCCACCGACGTGAGGATATACACGCGATAATTCTTAAAGAACTTCATGTTGGCGACTTTTACTTCCAGTCCCAACCACGGAAGATGCCAACTACTGTACGACAAACAGACATCAACTGGAGGAGGGTCTCATGCCCTTGATATATGAACGAGAACTCTCTCTTTTACCCAATTCATCCTCACCTCCCATCCGCAAGTGAGCAACAAACAACGTTAAACAAGCCGATCATCCATATTGCGGTGCGCTAACGCCCGTAGCTGTGCGTCGGTTGGCGGGATAAAGGTGGATAGACCTCGAACAGGGCCGTTATCCCTTGTTTCTTTTTTTCGCCTTCTCTTGCTTAGACCTTTTTTCTTCCCCTTCCCCAACCCCAGACCCCATATCCCCAGAGCCAGCCGTGTCCCAGGGGG